>NC_073409.1:3295000-3595000 GCF_028641065.1 Leucoraja erinaceus | reverse complement strand
AATTTATAAGGTGTGATAAAAGAGGAAAATATTGCAACTCCTTTAAAGGCTTTTTATAGGAAGGAGACCCCTAGTGTGTGGGATGCTGGTTTACACTGATGTTAGACACAAAATGATGGGGTAATTCAGCAGGTCAGGCAGCATCTCTGCCAAAAAGGAAAATGTGATGATTCGGGTCGAGACTCTTCTTCGGACTGAGAGTTGGGTGAAAAGGGAACTAGAGATTTATAAAGGTACAAAGAACAAATGAGGGAAAGGTGTGAAAAGGACAAATCAAAGCCAGCCAGATGATCAAGGAAAGGTGGAGCCCACAATGTGTAGGAAGGAACTGCTGATGCTGGTTTGCACCGGAGGTAGACACAAAATGCTGGAGTAACTCAGCGGGACAGAATCCAGATATCCTTCTGTCCAGAGATGCTGCCTATCCCACTGAGTTACTCCAGCATTTTGTGTATATATTCATGGAGTCCACAAAGGTCTATTGTTGGCTGTGAAGTAGGTGATAATGAGCGGCTACAAACAGTGAAACTAGTTCCCCGACCAGCGTGGGGTGGACAGAGAGAGAGATAGAGGGTATGTAAGGGCTGCTTGAATTTAGTTTCCCATTTGTAAAATGGCTTCGTCACATGTGCCATGAGTTTTTAATTGATGCTAGTAACCATACAAGCCTGCAAGGCTGTCCCTCCTACAATTTTTAGTCTAGTTTAGTTTAGAGATACCAAGTGTATTCGACCACCATTGCTAATGTACATCCCATACCTGGTTACTTAACTTTGCATTGGCTAAACTGGCAATGAGGTGCAATACTCTATGGAGATGGAGTGCTAGAACAGCACAGCATGGAAACAGGCCCTTCAGCCCACCTTAGCCATGAGAACAGTTTAACAATGTACGGCATGGACATTGTGGGCCAAAGGGCCTCTTCTTGTGCTGTACCGTTCTATGTTCCGTTGAATGGTGGAGTAGACATGATGGGCCGAATGACCTAATTCTGGTCCTGTAACTTATGAACTCTAAACTTCTGTGTTTAAGACCTGCTTAGTTTAGTTTAGTTCAGTTTAGTTTAACCGAGGTACAGTGAAAAGCTTTTTGCGTTACGTGCTAACCAGTCGGCAGAAAGACTATACGTGATTACAATCGAGCTGTCCACAGTGCGTGGATATAGGGTAAAGGGAATAATGTTTAGTGCAAGATAGAGGAGCTAGTTGAGGTTGGGACTATCCCATCATTTAAGGAACAGTTGGACAGGTACATGGAAAGGACAGGTTTGGAGAGTTATGGACCAAGTTCAGGCAAGTGGGACTAGAGTAGATGGGACATTGTTGGCTGTTGTGAGTGAGTTGGGCCGAAGGGCTTGTTTCCACACTGTATGGCTCTCTATTACTCTAATAAAGTCCTTGATTAATGCTGGGAGCCACATCAAAATACCATTGCGTTCTGACCTTCCGAAATTTATATTAATCTGCAGTGGTAGTCATTGGGTTAAATATATGGAGTTGGTATAGTAACTAGGTGTTACAATCAAACCTTAAACCAACGTGGATTTAGAAAGAATAAAGCGTTGCCGTTCAAAAAAAGTGGTGAAAATGAAGAAGAATGTTTTTGTTTATGTTTAAATTTGACAACAACTGATTATAGTCACACATGATGGAACAGGGTCTTCAGGCCGCCAGTCTAGATCATTAGTGGTACCGCTTGATATGGGTGAGAGGTTCATGAGTAATTGATATATCACAATTAGACCACGGCTGGGGGCTTTCTTTCATCTTTATTTTGTAATTAAGTTGCCAAGGTACAAAAGGATATGGACTGACCGCAGGTAAGTGGACATAGGTAGATAGAACTGCAGACGCTGGTAAAATCGAAGGTGGACACAAAATGCTGGAGTAACTCAGCAGGTGAGGCAGCATCTCTGGAGAGAAGGAATGGGCGACGTTTCGGGGTCGAGACCCTTCCTCAGACTGATGTCCGGGGAGGGGGTGGGACAAAGATAGAATGCAAGCGGGGACAGTAAGACTAGTGGGAGAACTGGGAAGGGGATGGAGAGAGAATGCAAGGGCCATCTGAAGTTAGAGAAGTCAATGTTCATACCGCTGGGGTGTAAACTATCCAAGTGAAATATGAGGTGCTGTTCCCAGATAGATCTGGCATTGGAACAAGGAAATTCTTACTTTCTGCAGCTTTCCAGGCTTAATAATGCAAAAAACCACCCAAATAAATATACAATGATCAATAATACAATGATCAGTGATACTACATAATCAAATTATAATGGTTTAAATCCCAAGCATGAAGTGCAAGCAAACAAAGTTCACTGTAGATCACAGTTGCAGATGTAGGGTTGGGGTCAGTGTAGTGCAGTCTATTGAGAGGAAGCTGTTCTTAAACCTGGAGGCCACAAATGTCAGGCTCCTGTACTTTCCTCCCAGTGGTAGCAGCAAGATAATCATGGACAACATTGCTTCGAGGAACCTCAAGAATAACTACAATATGCTGAGGCTCTGTAAGTTGCTGGTCTGGCTGCATTTGGAGTACTGTGAGCAGATTTGGGCCCCATATCTGAGGAAGGATGTGCTGGCTCCGGAGTGGGTCCAGAGGAGGTTTACAAGAATGATTCCATGAATGAGTGGGTTAGCATATGATGGGCACTTGACAGCACTGGGCCTCTACTCGCTGGAGTAGATAGAAGGCATAGATATAATTAAAGACATAGATAGAGTGGATGTGGAAAGGATATTTCTACTGCTGGGAGAGTCTAGGACCAGGGGGTCATAGCCTCAGAATTAAGGGGCGCTCTTGAGATTGAGGAACAAATTCTTTAGTCAGAAGATAGTTAATCTGTGGAACTCATTGCCACAGAGGGCTGTGGAGGCCAAGTCAGTGGATATTTTTAAGGCAGAGATAGACAAGTTCTTGATTCGAATGAGTGTCAAGGGTTATAGACAATAGACAATGGACAATCGGCCATTCGGTCCCTCGTGCCAGTACCGTCATTCACTGTGGTCATGGCTGATCACCCACAATCAGTGCCTTCTCCCCATATCCCCTGGCTCCGCAACCTTTAAGGGCTCTATCTAACTTATGGGGAGAAGACAGGAATATGTGATTAAGAGGCAGAGATCAGCCATGAATGAATGGTGCAGTACACTTGATGGGCTGAATGGCCTGACTCTAGTCCTAACTTGTGAACCTGTGAAATGGTTTACAATGGAGGAATCAAGTGACCTCTTGTACACACAGTGAATGATCAGTCGCTGTTGGTTGGCATTAAGCAGAGAAGTCTTGTGAATCTTTGCTTCATTTCTCTCCATTCTGGATGGCTTCCAATAATTCTTATCCATTCAGCTTTTCCTGGATAAGATATTTTGCATTTCCTTTGAGATTGAGCTGCACAGGTGTTGACGAGACAAGAACTGAAATGGCTCAGCCAAACGTAAATAATAACATGTATGATAACTATCGAGACTCAGTGACATCAAACAGGTAACTGTCTGACCAGATCACAAGGAACTGCAGATGCTGGGATCTTGAGTAAAAACATATGGTGCTGGAGGAACTCAAAGGGTCAGGCAGCATCTGCAGAGGGAAGGTGTGAGGCGACATTTCGGGTCTGGATTCTTCTTCCGAGATTCAAAGTGATTGGGAGAAGACCAGATTAGAGATTAAGAAACAAACTTCAACAAAGGAACTACAGAGGCTGGTTTACACTGAAGATACACACAGAATGCTGGAGTAACTCAGCTGGACAGGCAGCATCTCTGGAGAGAAGGAATGGGTAACGTTTTGGGTCAAGACCCTTCGTCAGACTGAAGTGGGCATTGACAATGCAGCAAGACTGTGTGTAAAGTCACAAGCTCGCAAGTCATAGGAGCAGAATGAGGCCATTCGGCCCATTGAATCAACTCCACCATCCAATCATGGCTGATCTATCTTTCCCTCTCAGCCCCATTCTATTACCTTCTCCAATGACTGTCCAGTTAAATCAGGCATGAGGTGCTCCTCATACTCCCGCCAGTCCCACCTTGCAGCAGGAGGGAAGTCACCCTTCAGACCCCACCCTCTCCGCACCTTTCATAGTTGTCCTTGCCACCTCAGAAAATGCCCCCACCCCCCCTCCTTTCTGATTCCTCTGCCTCCACCCAACGAGGAGAAGATGAAGGGAAACTGAGTTAAGGCACAGAGACAACAGCACTGAGCCTCAGCCTCTAATGACAAAACATGGAAATGAAATTTGTGACCCATACAACCAGCGTCTCATATTGCTTGTGCGCGGAAGGGTAATATATAAGCCAAGATTTGTTTTCACTCTTAACACATGAGCGTCTTTAATATCTGTTTTAACATTGGGAACAGCTGGGAAAACTGAATGTGTAAACCCAATATCCTGAAGAGCCTTCAATGACTCTGTGTCTTTTATACCTTCAAGACTGCTGTCTTTATCTAAAGGGGCTGCTCCTTGCCTTCTCGTTGCACTTCACACCCGCCATCCTCATTTTTGGACACCCTGTGCGTAGAGGAGAGGATAGGGGCTGAGGATGTCCTGATTGGGTTTGCTCCTGGGCCATCGGTGAGTCACGGGGGAAGAATGCATCCTTAATAAGGATGGTGATAAAGTTGGATAATATTATGCTGGAGAAACTCAGCGGATGCAGCAGCATCTATGGAGCGAAGGAAATAGGCAACGTTTCGTCCCGAAACGTTGCCTATTTCCTTCGCTCCATAGATGCTGCTGCACCCGCTGAGTTTCTCCAGCATTTTTGTGTACCTTCGATTTTACCAGCATCTGCAGTTCCTTCTTAAACACTTGGATAATATTATATTTGGCATTGATGAATATTTGTTTGACTTGTATTATGGTGGTGGATGTTGTTTTGAATTATTTTCTACCGTACATATGATTGTAAATTATTTTTGGTTATATTAAAAAAATGGTTCTGAGCTCTGTGTGTGTGTGTGTGTGTCTTTTATACCTTCAAGACTGCTGTCTTTGCAAACTGATGCCTTTGATCTCTGACCCAGGATTATCCAGTGTAAGACACACAGCGACATTACTGTTCCACAGAGGCCAGTGAATGGAAGAACCCTGGCCAGAGATTCTGAATAACCTTATCTTGAGGGACTTATAAAACCGTTTTAATTATACCTCAAATCAATGGTTCATAAAATTGCATGGAAACCAAACACACTTCTGTAGCCTGGACTCCGATATACCTTCTCCAGTAAAACATGATCAGGTGTTTTCTTATTTCACTTCATTTCATTAGTGTCGATCGTCGTGAGTTTTGCAATTGAGTTTTCTGAAAGAACTGGGCATGCGATGCTTCACGGATTTATCTCTGGGAATGTGCTGAGAAAGGAAGTTTGGATTGAAGAGCAGTCTTTTATACGGGCCACTCAGGATTAGAGTTTTTATGCTGTTTACTGTTGATGTTCTGCTGATTGGAAAATCTTGGATTTTTGTACGTGTGGCTCATGGCTGGACTGGTCCCAGCTTTTGAAAGCAACTTGAATTCTGGGCCAAGTAAGTGTGGGAATCTTCATATGGGAAACTTTGAGATGTTTGCTACTCAGTGTATCATGTTCCAAATGATACAGAGCAGAGAAATGAAGCGTTCCCTGACAAAGGTCACAAGTTCATAAGTGATAGGAGTAGAATTAGGCCATTCGGCCCATCAGGTCTACTCCGCCATTCAATCAGGGCCGGTCTATCTCTCCCTCCTAACCCCATTCTCCTGCCTTCTCCCCATAACCCCTGACACCCGTACTAAAGCTGCATTTATTTAATCTTTAAAGTCTCAAATAGGCACAAGGCACTAAAATGTTCCATTACTGAACACTGAGGCCAGGGCTAATTAATTATGTGTCATAGAGGGAGTGCAGAGAAGGTTCACCAGACTGATTCCTGGGATGCCAGGACTTTCATATGAAGAAAGATTGGATAGACTCGGCTTGTACTCGCTGGAATTTAGGAGATTGAGGGGGGATCTTATAGAAACTAACAAAATTCTTAAGGGGTTGGACAGGCTAGATGCAGGAAGATTGTTCCCGATGTTGGGGAAGTCCAGTCACAGCTTAAGGATAAGGGGGAAATCCTTTAAGACCGAGATGAGAAAAACATTTTTCACACAGAGTGTGGTGAATCTCTGGAACTCGCTGCCACAGAGGGTAGTTGAGGCCAGTTCATTGGCTATATTTAAGAGGGAGTTAGATGTGGCCCTTGTGGCTAAGGGGATCAGGGGGTATGGAGAGAAGGCAGGCACGGGATACTGAGTTGGATGATCAGCCATGATCATATTGAATGGCGGTGCAGGCTCGAAGGGCCAAATGGCCTACTCCTGCACCTATTTTCTATGTATCTATGTATATATGGCTCGATTGTAATCATGTATTGTCTTTCCGCTGACCACGAGGCTCCACCGCCCGGCATCTCCTGGGACGGCTTCAGGTTATTTATTTTTGCTGCAAAAAACATTAAATTCAGGCACCCAGTATGAAGCGCAAGGAACCTCTGATTTTTCATCCAGTGGGAAAAATAAGAAGGAACATATTTTCAGTTGGTCAACACAAAGAAATGAAAGGGGTGGAAGATTGCAACCTTTACATGGTCCGCCCTGTTTTGACTAATGCAATTAACTCGACGTGCACAAACGGAAGATCAAATAGAACAAGGTTACACAAAAAAGCTGGAGAAACTCAGCGGGTGCAGCAGCATCTATGGAGCGAAGGAAATAGGCAACGTTTCGGGCCGTAACCCTTCTTCAGACTGATCGGGGGCGGGGGTGGGCGGGGACAAGAAAGGAAAAAGGAGGAGGAGCCCGAAGGCTGGGGGATGGGAGGAGACAGCAGGGGGGCTGAGGAAGGGGAGGAGACAGCAAGGACTAACAAAATTGGGAGAATTCGATGTTCATGCCCCCAGGATGCAGACTCCCCAAACGGAATATGAGGTGCTGTTCCTCCAATTTCCGGTGCTGCTCGCTGTGGCCATGGAGGAGACCCAGGACAGAGAAGTCGGAGACGGAGTGGGAGGGGGAGTTGAAGTGCTGAGCCACCGGGAGGTCAGCTTGGTTATTGCGGACCGAGCGGAGGTGTTCGGCGAAACGATCGCCCAACCTCCGCTTGGTCTCACCGATATAGATCTGCTGACATCTAGAGCAGCGGACGCAATAGATGAGGTTGGAAGAGATGCAGGTAAACCTCTGTCGCACCTGGAACGACTGCTTGGGTCCTTGAACGGAGTCGAGGGGGGAGGTAAAGGGACAAGTGTCCCTTCGCTCCATAGATGCTGCTGCACCCGCTGAGTTTCTCCAGCTTTTTTGTGTAACCTTCGATTCTCCAGCATCTGCAGTTCCCTCTTAAACATCAAATAGAACAAGTTGTCCAACAATTTTGGGCAATGCACGCCACACGAAATAAGGAGAAGAAAGAAATTAAACTGGTAAAACATCTTTCTCTCGATGACAACACAATTTATCGAGATTTGTTACTGCTAAACATGAAGCCACTGAGTCAAAGACACAAAGTGCTGGAGTAACCCAGTGGGTCAGGCAGCATCTCTGGAGAGGTCAAAAGAAGGACCTCGACCTGAAACGTCACCTATTCCTTTTCTCCCGGGATGCTGCCTGACCCACTGAGTTACTCCAGCACTCTGTGTTTTCTTTTCTAAACCAGCATCTGCAGTTCCTGGTGTCTACCACCTATCATTTGCCAGGATAGACACAAAATGCTGGAGTAACTCAGTGGGACAGGCAGCATCTCTGGAGAGAAGGAATGGGATGTCTATCTTTGGTTTAAACCAGCATCTGCAGTTGCTTCATATCACTTGCCAGGCTTTTTCTCACTTCCAATTCTCTTCTAATTTCTCCCCCAGTATTAGAATCAGTCTGAAGAAGGGTCCCAACCTTAAATGTTATATCTTCAGTATAAACCAGCATTTGCAGTTTCTTTCGTAACATCTCTGGAGAACATGGATAGGTGATGATTCTTCAGATAACTGATATCTTGAAACCTCAGATATGTCTTAAAAACCCACTTCATCCACTAATATTGTTCAAGGAGGTAAACCTACCATGCTTACCCAATCTGGTCTACAAATCCGACTGCCTACGTAGGCAAGAAAAAGTAAATCTGAACCACCTCCCTTTGTTCAGGCCAAACCTCTGAGTAAAGTCAGACATCAACAGTTGACATTCACCCCTGCCTTCAAAGTACCAGCACAGCCTTTGTTCTGATGAAGAAGAAGAAATTATTTGAAGGTGCGGACACAAAGCGTAGTCTACTGGGCAGTGGCGATCTTTGCATCGCTCTGTGTTTCCAGTGTGTGGACTGCATTTCACTGAGATGCTCAAAGCCCGAGAACATTCAAAACGGAATTTTGAGTCAAGGGTCAAGAGTATTTAATGGTCGTCTGTACTGACAATGGAACAACCCAGATATTCTCAGACGGTTTGTGGGGATTGAGGGTGACTTACTTCCAGTTCAGTTTCACTGGTTTGGAGATGGGTGAAGAAGTCAATGTAACATCCATAGATTCTCCCACTGTTGGGGCAAGCAGGCGGGAGAGGGGTTTATGATGTTGTATTTAAGAAGGAACTACAGATGCTGGAAAATCGAATGTAGACAAAAGTGCTGGAGAAACTCAGCGGGTGCAGCAGCATCTATGGAGCGAAGGAAATAGGCAACGTTTCGGGTCGAAACGTCGCCTATTTCCTTCGCTCCATAGATGCTGCTGCACCCGCTGAGTTTCTCCAGCACTTTTGTCTACATTATGATGTTGTATGTTCCCTACACAATTTGCGCTCCCAATATTCCCAGTGGCCGCTGATTCCCCATTCTCCATTTTATTCAGTCATGGGGTCCTACAGCGTGGAAACAGGCCCTTCGGCCCAACCTACCCTAGCCGTCTGGTGGGAAGGAACTGCAGATGCTGGTTTACACCAAAGGTAGACACAAAATGCTGGAGTAACTCAGCGGGACAGCATCTCTGGAAAGAAAGAATGGGTGGAATTTCGGATCTTCTGACTGGGTCTCTGTCTATCTTGCCATCTTAAAGTTGGGCCAAATGGCCTGTTTCCCTGCTGCATATCACTTATGAACATATGAGTTAACAAATCCGACTATGACTCATAAGTGATAGGAGCAGAATTAGGTAATTCAGCCCATCAAGTCTACTCCGCCATTCAATCATGGCTGATCTAATCCCATTCTCCTGCCTTTTTCCCCATAACCCCTGACTCTGTGAGTCTAACTCAAGCAATCAATCTAGACAATTAGTAAATGCCTAACTCTTGAGATCAGAATGGATCTGGTAGATGCATAGATTCTCTTGCCCGGAGTAGGGGAATCGAGGACTGGAGGACATAGGTTTAAGGTGAAGGGGAAAAGATTTAATAGGAATCTGAGGGGTAGCATTTTCACAGGAAGGGTGGTGGGTGTACGGAATGAGCTTGCCGTGGAGGTAGTTGAGGCAGAGACTATCGCAACGTTTAAGAAACACTAAGTCATGTACGTGGATAGGACAGGTTTGGATGCAGGCTGTTGGGACTAGTGTAGCTGGGTCATGTTGGCTGGTGCGTGCAAGTTGGGCCGAAGGGCCTGTTTCCACGCTGTATCACCCTGCGACTCCATGACTCTAACCGAAAGAAAGTAAAGCAAAACTACGATCGACAAAAGAATAAATGTGCCGGAAAAGACAGTGAATAAAATGGTTATTTTCCAGACTATTGAATAATAATTAATGTTAGATCTTAACGACACAGGATATCCTGCAATCAGCGTTCAACATTTAGTGGAACCAAGGAAGAATTCAATCACCTGTATTGGAAACCTGCATCAACTGTTTACTCAGGGTGGACTTTAGTGACTTTAATCAATGTGCTTCATTTTGGATGAACATCAATCAGCTTCATTCCGAGCCAGCTACGATGGAATTTGAATGCTGTGTTATAGTTCCAACAATGATTTGCTGTCATATCACTAATAGAATAACTTGAAAAGCAAAAGGTCTATTGCAGAATAACTGGTTCTTCTTGAGCGCGACTCCCTGGAGGGTCCCCGGAAGCTATCCTACCTAAACTCCGCCAGTTATTCCCAGCTACTCCACTGATTTGGCTAGGATTTTGCCCACATTGGGATTCTCGGCTAGATAGTAGACTGACTAAAACGACATATGCACACACCTTTTCTTGGATGCCTCAGCAATTCATGCTTCGAAAATGCGTCCAGCGTTTTAAAACATGCCGTGATATCTTTTCACTGGTGAATCTAAAGGCAGGAGCTACAGTAGAACTCCAGAACCTTGACGTGGCATTTTTCTTTTATATACAGGATGAAAACCTCCAATCAAACTTCTTGGTTAGTGTTTTTACAATGTGTTATGCAAATCTAATCATTTTGATTAATTTTTCACTCACTTCTAATTAAATGAATTGGCTAGTTAATTGAGTCTATCAATTTAAATTTGGATGTAAAATTTCATTAGCTTCTGCGGAGTGCTGGGAGGAAGATGTGTTAAAGGATACAGAACTGTGTCAGCAGGGTTAGGACCACTGTGGTTAATATCTTGTTTAACAAGAGAACCCATGTCACTTTCATACCATCTGAGCTGTCAGCACTGAGTCACTGCTTAAACCCTCACCCCTATGTGTGTCTTTTAAGGTATCAGTTTGTTCCGAGGAGGTAAAGGGAGTCAATATCATGAGATAGACACAATATGCCGGAGTAACTCAGCGGGACAGGCAGCATCTCTGACGTTTCGGCTCAAGACCCTTGAGTTTAGTTTAGTTCAGAGGTACAGCGCGGAAACAGGCCCTTCGGCACACTGAGACTGCACCGACCAGCGATCCACAGCGCATACTAACACTATCCTACACACACCAGGGACAATTTACACTTACACCAAGCCAATTCACCTACGTACTTGTACGTTTATGGAGTGCGGGAGGCAACCGAAGGTCTCGGAGAAAACCCACGCAGGTCACGGGGAGAATGTGCAAACTCTGCACAGACGGCACCTGGAGTCGGGATCAAACTCACGTCTCTGGTGCTGCAAGGGCTATAAGGCAGCAACTCTACCGCTGCGCCACCGTGCCACCCTTCTGCAGACTAGTTAGGGACAATGAAAAATAGAGATATAGACGATGATGTAGAGAGATAAAGAACACTTTGGCCGAGAAGTCAGACAGGATTTCAGGCAGAAATATAGTGTACGGTATCCTATATGGTGTGTGTTTCTCATGCCATCATTTGGTGCCAGATACGCACACTATTGTCGTGTGAATAATGACTGCAAAATAACTTTAGTTTAGTTTAATCTTGAGATACAGCGAGGAAACAGGCCACTCGACCCCTCGGCCTATGGTGGCCCAGCTGTGGATTTGCTGCTTTAAAGCGCCAGAGATCTAGCTTGGTATAATTGTAAAAAAATTGTCCCTAGTCTAGTGTGCGGGGATCGCTGGTCGGAGCAGATTCAGTGGGCCAAAGGGCTTGTTTCCGCACTGCATCTCCAAACTAAACCAAACTAAAGTCACACATCCCTACCGACAATAACACACTCATGCACACACTCACGTACAAACGCACACGTCGCACTTGCGTAAGTTAAAAAGACAGAAACAATTGCTTCTGTTTGTAACTTCACCACAAAGTGCCTGGGTAATTAACTATTAAAGCCACGAGGTTGGATAAGGCAGGCTCAGGGAAAATAAAATTGAAGCTGTTCCACTCTGAGCATTTGCATTCTTTTGAAAACTGATACATGATATTCCCTGACGGGCCTCGTAACTAGCAGATATAATTTGATGCACCACGTCTAAAAGCCACAAAGCATAATTGCTTTGAAAGTGTGCTTTCATTTATTTACTTGTAAACTTGTGGGAGCAGCTGCCCTGTCTCCGCTACCATGATTGTCTGCGATGGGCTGCAGTGAGAACATGAACCCTCATGTCTCCGATCCCTTCATTCACCTTTTGGGATTCATAGAAAGTCTGGCAAAATGCCGGGTCAACATCAGCAACTTCAGAATTAAAGGACGTTCCTTCAGGAAAGAGATAAGGAGGAATTTCTTTAGGTGAATCTGTGGAATTCATTGCCACAGAAGGCTCTGGAGGTCAAGTCAATGGATATTTTTAAGGTGGAGATTGATAGATTCTTGATTAGTACGGGTGTCAGGGCTTATGGGGAGAAGGCAGGAGAATGGGGTTAAGTGGGAAAGATTGATCAGCCGTGATTGAATGGTGGAGTAGTCCTGATGGGCCGAATGGCCTATTCTGTTCCTATCACTTATGAACTTACATTTGCTACAAGTGCCATGACGGACATCTCGCTCTGCTGGAAGGTCAACAAAGCTCGGGCCGACCAAAGAGCGTCTTTCACCGAGTTGATGACCTTCCAGCATGACTTGATGTCAGTCTCTGAATGCGTCCCTTGGAACAGTCTGTAAACCACAGAGTCCTCTGTTAGGGAGCTGTTCGCAATACATTGTGACAGGGGCCCTTGCAAACCTCCCCAGACTCTCTTTGCAAATCCACACACTGCGAAGAGGTGGGCTCTCCATAACATCCGCCTCTTCTCCATAGCAGCCGTAACGAGGGCAGCATGCGCTGGTCGTGAGGTTCTGATGGTGCAGGAAGGATCTGACAGGGAGGGCTCCCCTCACAGTCAGAAAAGCTTGGTGCTTGTTGGTGACTTCTGACAATGAGGTCTTTGGCTAGACAAGGTGGGCAGTCTGCTCTGGGAACCACGCCACAGGATCCATGGAGTCATTTCCTTGCAGTGCCTGCAGGACGTTCCATGCTGATGGACTTGTGGTCAAAGGGTCAGACAGCATCTCTGGAGAAAAGGAATGGGTGACGTTTCGGGTCGAGACCTTCTTCAGTCTGAACAAGGGTCTCGACCCAAGACATCACCCTTTCCTCTCCAGAGATGCTGTTTGACCCGTAGAGTTACTCCAGCTCTTTGTGTCTATCTACACTTTAAACCACCATTTGCAGTTCCTTCCCACACATTGTGGTCAAAGGTGTTGGTCTGGAAGAACCTTTTAGACCAGAATTCCAAACAGTAGGACCATGGCAAGCTGATGGGCTTGGAGGGGGCCAGCGAGGAGAGGTCAAGGAAAGAGCATTCACATCGTGGCCCTGTTTCCACCAATCTATCCACCACCATACACAAGCAGCACAAGAAGCAACAAGTCAGACAGGCACCATTGTATGCAGAAGCCGAGATGTGTGTTCAGCTCTGGCTGAACATCTTCCAATCTTGTGTGTGGACTCGAAGCAGATGAAAAAGCCAGCGAGGAAAGTAAATCACTCATTGTATCCTTAAAAAACAACTGCAAATTGCACACAAAATGTGTAGGAAGGAACTGCAGATGCTGGTTTAAACCAAAGATAGACACAAAATGCTTGAGTAACACAGTAGGACAGGCAGCATCTCTGGAGAGAATGAATGGGTGAGACCCCTCTTCAGACTGAGGGCTCGCTGAGTTACTCCAGCATTTTGTGTCTATCTCCAAATTGCACCGGTTATCTTATTAATAGATTGGCCACAGACTGCAGCCTCCCCTTGTTTAACATTGCACGTACTATTCTTCTCAGTTCATTTATTTAACACAGGGGTCCTGGAGGACAGTAATACATTTTGTGAGTGAAAAATACAGTGCAGGAGAAGATTAAGGATACCTCTGACATGCCTTATTCATCTCTGATACACATCTTTGTCCTGATTATTGATTACCTTGTTCGCCATTGTTGAATTAATTACTACGGATGGTGCACTATTCAAAGTGCTGGAATTAGAACTCGGCTGAAATTTATGGCTGATGAGGGGCGCGAGGGACATCAAGGATATCTCTGGTCTGACGGTGAGTTATGGCCTTCCTTCTCCAAGTGTGAATGACACAGGCACTTGTGAGTAATGGTGTTCCTTCCGCACAAGTGAGGGAACGCCTGGATCTCCCTGTGAACGGTGAGGTGATGTGTTTTTATTCTTGGCGTGGGGGGGGGGGGGGGGGGGAGGGGGAGGGGGGGGGAGGGGGAGAGGTGGGTAGGAGGAAGGCGATGAGACAATCTCGAAGGAGTCAAGAGTCAAGAGTGTTTTATTGTCAAGTGTCCCAGGTAGAACAATGGTATTCTTAAGGGCCTGTCCCACTTGGGCGTTATTTGCGCGCCAAGCAGATGGCGTGTGAAGATTTTGTGCATCCCAAATTCCTGGGGCGCTGCGCGCAACCACGCATCACCACGCACCATGCGCGCATCACGTGCACGTCACCACGCGCGCGTCATGCATCGTGACGCATAAATGATGATGGATAAATTACGAGCAAATGATGCCCAATGGGACAGGCCCTTTACTTGCTGCAGGACAACAGAATATATAATGATCATATTGAATAGTGGTGCTAGCTCGAAGGGCCGAATGGCCTACTCTTGCACCCATTGCCTATTGTCTGTTGTAAACATAGTACGCTATAGACAATATAATAAATGAGAGAGAAAGTTCAAAGAAAGATATGTATGTATAAACATACTCACATACAGATCATATATTTTATACATATATACACACACACACACACACACACTCATATACACATAAGAATCAAACAAACAATAATTGTGCAATAATAACAATAAAAGTTGATGTAGTTCAGAACTCATTTGAGGTTAATTGGCTTGGTATAAATGCAAAACTTGTCCCTAGCATGTGTAGGATAGTGTTAATGTGTGGGAATCGCTGGTCGACACGGACTCGGTGGGCCGAAGGGCCTGTTTCCGCACTGTATCTAGAAACTAAACTAAAACGAAACATGCAGAATAAATGCTGGTTTTCCTCACGTTAACACTCGAAGCAGAATCTTTCCACAACCATAAACTAAATGTTGTTTTACATTTCGTTGAATGAGCCTATTCTGCTCTGTTTTATGCAGAGGGTGATTTCTAACTGTTTAGCATCCAGGTCGAAATCCTATCGTCGGTAGATTTCCATTCGCTAAGTAGTAAACTAATTAGAAAGCTTTGCATTTTATTATAATTGACTTTTCACCAGTTATGACATTTTGAATACAGGCCTTTTTTTTTTTGCATTTCCTCTTTAACTCGGTGACAGCTCGAACATCTGACAAATTACAACAACTTTCCTTGACATTTGCTGCTAGCCAATTCACACACATTAATCAGCAATGTTTTGTTTTCACATTTTTTAAATCTTTCTTGTCACATTTTCAAAAAAAAATCTCCAACCAAACACCAGCTATTAGATAAGTGATTGAAGGAGCTGATAAGAGGATTCCGATCGAGATTTATTTTCCTCTCGTCTCTTTCCTTGAATTCTTCTCTTCTTTTCTCTGTAGTGAGAGAGTGTCCACTGAGACCTTTCCCTTGAGCTGATTTCAAGAAAGAAAAGGGCAAAGATATTCTCTGTGCCTGAGGACAGGCCACAAAGGTCAGGACATCTCCCAAGCTCTGTTTAGCCTCTTTGTCCAGCACTAGACTAAGGTGGCCTTTACGGGCAGAGGGCAGAGCAAGGTCTTTTTCAAGTTATAAGTAACTATCAGAACTCCAGCGTGATTGTGGATCCCGTCATTGCTCTTCAAAAAAACCTGTTCACTTTGAGTGTGATTTCCATTTATATTACGTTTTATATACAAAGCATTTGGATCAAATGATTACTGAATCATCCTTACCCTGAGTCCTGGGTTTGATCCTGTCTGTGGGTGCTGTCTGTACAGAGTTTGTACGTTCTCCCCGTGACCTGCGTGGGTTTTCTCCGAGATCTTCGGTTTCCTCCCACACTCTGAAGACGTACAGGTTTGTAGGTTAATTGGCTTGGTGTAAAATGTAAAATGTAAAAAAAATATTGTCACGTGTGTGTGTGTGTGTGTGGAGTGGTGTTAATGCGCGGGACTTTATTCAGATTCGCTGGTCAGTGTGGACTTTATACACCGAAGGGCCTGTTTCAGCTCTGTATCTCTAAACTACCACAACTAGAGAGCAGTGCTGAACTACTATCTACCTCATCGGTAGCCCTTGGCCTGTCTTTGATCGGACTTTACTGGCTTTACCTTGCACTAAACGTTATTCCATTATCATGATTCTGTACACTGTTAATGGCGTGCTTGTAATCATATATTGCCTTGTCGCTGACTGGATAGCACGCAACAAAAGCTTTTCACTGTACCTCGGCACACGTGACAATAAACTAAACTGAAACTGAACTGAATCACAAGGAAATATCGACAGCATGTTTAAAAGATACTTGTAAAATCATCTATAAATTGATGAACATGAATTACATTATGAATGATAATTGAAAACACGCTCCCTAACTTTTAATCAGAAAGGTTACATGATCTACCATTTCAGTCATCTCATCAAGGTGCATCGACCTTGAAGAAGTTCGCCACTTTTTTCTGATGGGACTGCAACTCCCTCTCTCACTGCTCCCCTTGTGATTCCTACTGTTCTGGAGTCTATAGAAGGGTTTTGTCACCTATTCCTTTTCCCCAGAGATGCTGTCTGCCCCGCTGAGTTACTCCAGCATTTTGCGTCTATCTTCAGTATGAACCAGGATCTTCAGTTCCTTCCTGCACATAAGCAATTCCAGTGTCTGCAATTTACAAATGTTACTCTTCACTTATGAAAAAGGGTGCAGATTTAGGTTTTGTTTCATGGAAGCAGGCCCTTCAGCCCACCGAGTCCACGCCGACCAGCGATCACCCCGCACACTAGTTCCATGTTATGCCACTCTCTCGCCCACTCCCTCAGATTCAATTTTTAATTTAATTTCAATTTTTTCAATTTAATTTTTAATTGTCATTGTCAGTGTACAGTACAGAGACAACGAAATGCATTATTGTCAATGACGGAAGGTTTCCACTGTGGATCTGTGAGCTGCTACTTTTATTTGTTTAGTTTTGTGTTAACGATATATCACAAAGGCTGTGATTCTGAAAATAAGAATCCCTAACATAAAAAGGCAGCTTTAAAGAGATAAATACAAAATCTGCAGGAGTAAGTCAGCAACTCCGGAGAAAATTGATAGATGACGTTTCGGGTCGGGAGCCTTCTTCCAGATCTGAAACATCACTTATCCATGTCTTCCAGAGATGTTACCTGATCAGTTGAGTAATGGGCCTGTCCCACCTAGGCTATATTTAGACGACTGCCGGTGACTGTCATAGTCGTAGCAGGTCGCCGTAAAAAAGACAACTGGACCCCCTCTACGACATAAAATTTGAAATAGAATCAGTTCTTTAACCACAAAAAAAAAATGAAGGCAGCACCAGCGACAAGCTACGTCATCCTGGCGACAACCTACGACAGCGCCTACGTCAGGAGAAGTCAAGTTACGCTCATTGGCGTCAAGCCAACTTTCGCCAAAAAGGTTTGAACATTTCAAAATCCAATGGCGACCAGAAAAACGCTACGATTCTTTGGGCGACTGAGGAGACGACTCATGACCATACGGGCGACACCCCGGCGACATCCTAGCCACCTGAGTTCGCCTAAAAAATCACCTAAGTGGGACAGGGGCATTACTCCAGTGTCTTCAGCTGAGTTGCTCCAGCAGATTCCACAGGCAGCTCGGTCAGTAACCAAAGGCTATTTAAAGTAATTGGCAAATGTTGTCTGGAGAGGAGATGGGAAATTATGTTTAATGCATTGAGTTGTTAGGATTGAGGAATGTAACTCTAAAAGGATGGTAGAAGTGGCAGAAGAATGGAAAAGGGAATTGGAGATATAATTGAAAAGGAAATATTTGAAATGCTGCAGGGATTGTGCATGAGAGTGGAACAGATTGGATATCTCTGTTATAGAGTAGCCTTTTATATTATTCTATGATAATTGCAGGATTTAAAAAATATATAAAATGCTTCAGTCATTTCTGCTCAACAAACTATGGTTTAGTTTAGTGTAGAGATACAGCGCGGAAACAGACCCTTCGGCCCACCGAGTCCACGCCGACCAGCGATCCCCGCACGTTAACACTATCCTACACACACCAGGGACAATCTTTAAATTTAGACCAAGCCAATTAACCTACAAACCTGTAAGTCTTTGGAGTGTGGGAGGAAAGTGTGGGAGATCTCAGAAGACATGGGGAGAACGAACACACTCCGTACAGTCAGCACCCGTAGTCAGGATCGAACCCGGGTCTCTGGCGCTGTGAGTCAGCAACTCTACCACTGCGCCACCGTAATGATACACTTCCTGAGTGCATCTGCACAGACCGAAGACTATTGTTAGTATTAGTTTGGGGGAAAGAAAATAAATTGGCCAGAAAACAGGGGCATGCTGAGAAAGAATGCATTTGTTTCAATGTGGTGGGTTGTTTATATATATAGTTCTTAAATCCATGTGGAAATGACCATTCATCCCATAGTGTCAAAAATAAATGAACATCTATTGCGCAAGGAAATGTTGGATGTTGACGTTAATCTGACATTCGTCTAGTACTTGGTTGATGTCTGCATTTGATGTTTTGCAGTTTTAGTGATTTATACGTCATCTCAGTGCCCGAGATATGTTTAGGCTTCAAATTGCGCTGACATTTGGTTTTGCTAATTTGAACGTAATGGTGACAAAGACTGTGGGAAGAGGGTGTAGAAAGCACAATTGGGCAAACACTCAGATGTGTCACACATTCCAAGTGCGGGGTTTGTTTTGACAAATCCTGCACTTCCAGGAAAGAAAAACACTAATCTGCCCGTTAACTGAATGTGCAATTTGTATGTATCCAGTTTAAGAGGACCACCGTCTTTTAAATTAACAGTGGTCATTAAGTGGTCAAACAATGTAAAGATTTTTGGTGGGTCTAGTGAAGAAAACAAATCAATGCATTTTGTTAGTACAAGAATTAAGTGAATAAAAACATATAAGATATCTTATTTAACATGTTATCTAAAAGTTGCATTTATATGGCTGTTTTAACATGGAATATATACCCAAGTTACCACCAAGGCTGTTACACACTAAATTTGACATTGTGGCAAATGATCAGATAAATGCAATAACTAACTGTCTTATAGAAGGAGAGAGGAGGGACGATTTAAGGGAGAGTTAGATAGAGCTCTTAGAGCTAACGGAATCAAGGGATATGGGGAGAAAGCAGGAACGGGGTACTGATTTTGGAAGATCAGCCGTGATCATATTGAATGGCGGTGCTGGCTCGAAGGGCCGAATGACCTCCTCCTGCACCTATTTTCTATGTTTCTAATCTAGAGTTTTTGGTGGCTTCAATATGAGTGTTGAGGTTACATAGATACATAGACACCCAGCCTAATGTCATCTGCAAATTTGCTAATGTTACATATCATTCCTTCATCCAAATCATTAATGTATATTGTAAATAGCTGTGGTCCCAGCACCAAGCCTTGCGGCACCCCACTAGTCACTGCCTACCATTCTGAAAGGGACCAGTTAATCCCTACTCTTTGTTTCCTGACTGCCAACCAGTTTTCTATCCATGTCAGTACCCTACTCCCAATACCATGTGCTCTAATTTTGCCCACTAATCTCCTGTGTGGGACCTTATCAAAGGCTTCCTGAAAGTCCAGGCACACTACATCCACTGCTCTCCCTTGTCCATTTTCCTAGTTACATTCTCAAAAAATTCCAGAAGATTGGTCAAGCATGATTTCCCCTTTGTAAATCCATGCCGACTCAGACCGATCCTGTTACTGCTATCCCAATGCACCGCTATTACATCTTTAATAATGAACTCCAGCATCTATCCACCACCGATGTCAGGCTAACTGGTCTATAAATCCATGTTTATCTCTCCCTCCTTTCTTGAAAAGTGGAGGTGAACTAAAACAGCCTTTTGCACTTTATCTGTGTATTTATGTGTGTGTATATATATATATATATATATATATATATATATATATATATATATATATATTCTTTAGTATATGGTCACATTGAACTGATCTGATCTGTATTTATGCCTACAATATTCTGTTGTGCTGCAGCAAGCAAGAATTTCATTGTCCTATCTGGGACACATGACATTAAACTCTCTTGACTTGACTTGGATAACATTAGCTACCCTCCAATCCACGGGAACTGATCCAGAATCTATAGAACATTGGGAAATGATGTTGGTGGCTCAGTGTCTCTCCTTGGGATCTGTACACCAGGAGATTCCAGAGCCCTGTCGATTAGGTTCAAGGGATGGGAACCAAAAAGTTGGGGCGCTGTGTTCAAATTAACGCGCATTCCTGGCACGGTCCAAGAGAGGGCGTAGTGGGACCTCCACTCTCCAATGACCCGGGTCATCTTCCCTCTTGTAAATAAATGTCCAGTTCCGTTTATAACATGGGATTTGGAGGCAGAGGTTTAGCCATTCCATTTACTTTTACAATGTAAACTGCAAATCAAAGCAGCACTCCTCACTGAAAAGTTAAAGCTGTTCAGAAATTGGCAACATCACTGAATCCTTCGCAGCTGCCCAAGATATCCGGACAGCATGCCAGCGTAGCCTGTTTTTTTTTTAAATTGTCCTTGGATGCTTGTGTTCTCTGTCTTGCTTAAACTGCGGAGTGGATTCCACGGTTAAAAGCATTCGATTGTTTTGACCTCACCAAATGAGATTGAACTCACCTGGTGGTTAGCACTCCGTGTTGTGTGTACGTTTAGATTTTAGTTTAGTTTAGTTTGGAGATACAGCATGGAACCTGGCCCTTTGGCCCACTGAGTCCGATAGGACCCTAGCACTATCCTACACACACTAGGGACAATTCACAGTCTTTTTTACCAAAGCCAATTAGCCTACAAACCTGTACGTCTTTGGAGTGTTGGAGGAAACCGGAGCACCCGGAGAAAACCCACGCAGGTCACGGGGAGAACGTACAAACTCCGTACAGACAGCACCCGTAGTCGGGATCGAACCCGGGTCTCTGGAGCTGTGAGGCAGCAAATCTACCGCTGCGCCACCGTGCTGCCCATCATTGGCCTTCCTGATACTTTATGAAGCAGGATTAGATTGAAACATGTGTTCATTTTAAGAGAGGTATTTTGGGTCATTTCAAGGTCAAATGATTTTAATAATTATTATGCATTTGGCCTCTTGCACTGCTGGACTGTTGCAGGGATAGGATTGCAGTCGTAGCGACATGAACAGAAGTCACTGATAGTTTGACACAATACAGAGACTTTATGGACCTTTTTAGTTTAGTTGAGAGATACAGCGTTGAAACAGGCTGATAACATAAAGCCAGTGAGAACGGATGATCGATGGCCAGTGGGCCGAGAGGCTTGTTTCCACTCTGTGTCTCCACACTAAAACTTCTCTCCCTTCCTGCTAGCCCATCCAGCAAGCACTATTCATCTTTCAGGCACTTGCATCTTCTCATTTGATTTGATTTGATTTAATTTGATTTAATTTGATATCATTGTCTTCCATTAAGAGACAACAAAATTATCTTTCCCTTACCCGACGCCGATGATCCAGCTTCACGGCAGAGGGCCTGAGAACATCGAGTTGGCTGAGGAGGCCACATAGTCCACCCGAGGTCGGGGTCTATATGAGGGGGAGAACTGGATATCTTTAGTGCCTTCCCTCACAGTGAATTCTGCTGTGGGGGGGACGTTTCATGTTGATTTCTGTAGTGTACTGTTCTGTGTCTTTTTTCTTTTTTCTCTTTTTTGTTTTGTATGGATATATTGACATTTGGCCTGTTCAATTAATTTAATCAAACTCTGTAAAGCACTTTGGTTCAAATACTGGTTTTGTTGAAAAGTGCTATATAAATAAAGATTATTATTATTATTATTATTATTACAGTCATACAAAAAAATAAAATAAAAAAAACACAAAAGCACAGAACACAGAAGTCCACAACACAACCAAATTTCCCCACTGTAAGTGAAGGAACCAAAGTCCAGTCAAGCTCCTCCCTGGTTGTTCCCCGATGTTCACCCGTCGTTGGGGCCTCCCGAGCCCCCTGTAGTTGTCGCCACGGGCGGCCCGATGTTCAGGCCCTCTCGCCGGGAATGATGGAATCCCAACGTCGAACGGGAGAACATAGTCAGCGACCTCGACCCCCTGAACCCGCCACCTTCCACCGGAGTCCGCGGCTCCCGATGTCCACATGCCGCGCTGGGTGGAGATTCGCGCTGGCGAACCCCGGCAAAGGGTCCCAGGACTCCGCGATGTTAAAGTCAGCGCCGCCCGCGTTGGGAGCTCCGCACCCACAGCTCCGCCATGTTGGGGCAGCGGCCAAACACTCTGGCGACCCCAGGTAAGGCCACGCCCGCCCTGCGATGTATCGAGCGCAGCGCCGCAGCTGCTGAAGCTCTGGTCCGGTCCCGGCAGGAAAGGCTGCGCCAATCCAGTTGGTAGGCCGCGAGGGGGTCGGGGGAGGGGGGGCGAGGGCGAGGACGCGGCCCGGATAATAGCCCCATCCTTGCCAGGAAGCGACTGAAGGACGATTCCACCCTTTCCCCACCCACTCCCCCCCACGTAAAATACTGAAAAAAACACTCTAAACATAACAACATTTAAAAAAGGCTACCAGACCGTGGGTGGAGGCAGCTGGCAACAGCACCACCGGATGTCCATTCTTCCAAATAAGCATCATTCCTTAACTCAAAAGTATCGTAACTTATGAAGCTATTAAAGGGTCTACTTAATATTGTGTGGTTATATTGATGGATCCGAATGTAAGGAGTGCTTCAAGATTCAATTAGAATGTTATTGTTACTTTAAAATGATTCCTTTGTATTACTGAACAGCTGCAGAATGGAATTGGGAAAGATTTCATCGTATAACGATTTGAGTCATCGCAACCAGTAATTGACAATTTTGACTCTTAATAAATGTCTTCCTGCTTTGCGTTTTCTTGTTGCGATTCGATTTGCCAGTGTCTGATATTTTTACATTTCCCCCCCTTTTTTTTGTATCGACAGGCTGGTTTAATTAGGTTCTTGTACAGAGCTGAAAAACATAGGTTGTACAAGCTAGGGATATAATAACGAAGATTTAAAAAATAACACCCACGAGTTAATCAGCTACTAATTGATACATGTTGTAATGCTACCAGTTTGTAATTAAGAGGAATAGGGAGAATTGAGTTAAATTGGTATAAATAAGGCTGGAAGCTGAACGGTGACTTGGCATATCGTTAATTCCCACAATCTGTGCTCTCGGATGCTAAATCATGGGTTAAAAATATAAGCATAGTGGGCAATAGTGATTAAAAACCTCAAAGGGTGAGGCAGCATCTATGGAGCGAAGGAATAGGTGACGTTTCGGGCCGAAACGTCACCTATTCCGTCGCTCCATAGATGCTGCCTCACCCGCTGAGTTTCTTCAGCATTTTTGTCTACCTTCGATTTCTCCAGCATCTGCAGTTCTTTCTTAAACAAAAACCCCAAAGGATTTGTTTACCCTCATTAACTTCCCTCCATACTTTGCCGTTTTAAGAGGAAATCACAAAGTCACTGAGTAAGCAGCCTTCATTATTCTGAGCCAAATAAGTTGCGAGAGAACCTTTAAAGGTATGGGGGGTGGGGGGGGGGGGGGGGGGGGGGGGGGGGTGGGGGGGGGGGGGGGGGGGGGGGGGGGGGGGGGGGGGGGGGGGGGGGGGGGGGGGGGGGGGGGGGGGTGTGGGAATGGGGGGGAATGAATCCAGGAATGTTGGGTTACAGGAAACGGCCTCCTGCATTTGCACCACCGAGCACTTAACAGCAACCGTGACAGGGAGTTTAGACTTGGTATAAGTTGAATTTCTCTCGTTTCTATTAGGACGCTTGAGTTGATTGGTACCTGGTTGACCCACAAAGACAGGCCAAGCAGTGGTCAGCGATGATGGGTCCCAGGAGGGGTATAACCTTACAGCAGTCTGGGCTCCTGGTGCTGGGCCTTTCACAACAGGAATCTGGGGACAAATGGAGAGGAATGGTTTTCACACTTGTCGCAGCTGCAACAACCACCAGTACAGGGGGCTGGGTAGGCAACGTTCTCCCTCTTGAGTTCATGCGATAGGAGCTGAAGTAGGCCATTCGGCCCATCAAGTCCACTCCGCCATTCAATCATGGCTGATCTATCTCCCCCTCCTCACCCTATGCTCCTGCCTTCTTCCCATAACCCCTGACACCTGTAATAATCAACAATCTATCTAATTATGCCTTAAAATATATCCATTGACGGCCTCCACAGCCTTCTGTGGCAACGAATTCCACAGATTGACCACCCTCTGACCCTCTGATCTTCTGACCCTCTGACCCTCTGACCCTCTGACCCTCTGACCTTACCTGCCATGACTCCACTACAGCACCTGGCGTTTGTTTGTTCTTATTGGTACTGATGATGATGATGATGATACTTTATTGTCACCTGTAGAGTCATAGAGGCTCTCAAACAGGCCTGTAGGCCCAATGTTCCCACACCGGCCAACATGTCCCATCTATACCAGTCTCACCTGCCTGAATTTGGCCCATATCCCTCCAAACCTGTCCTATCCATGTACCTGTCTAAATGTTTCTTAAACGTTGCACTAATCCCAGCCTCTTCTGGACTAAACATTGCTTTATGGATATCGCAGTTTACATGCAGCTTAGTTTAGTATAGTTTAGTTTAGTTTGGAGATACAGCGCAGAAACAGGCCCTTCGGCCCACCGAGTCCACACCAACCAGCGATCCCCGCACATTAACTCTAACCTACACACACTAGGGACAATTTACTATATTACCAAGTCAATCAGCTTACAAACCTGTACAAGTTTGGAGTATGGGAGGAAACCGGAGCACCTGGAGAAAACCCACACAGGTCATGGGGTGAACGTACAAACTCCGCACAGACAGCACCCGGGTCTCTGGCGCTGTAAGGCAGCAACTGTGTTGCCCAGTTCTCCTTGCCTTTTCATGGAGAGTGCTGTTCAGAAATTCGCTATGATAATAATTTACAACCAGTTCCATCTGTATCTATAGGCCTACTAAAGCTTGTAGTCAGGTGTCTTGTAGCAAGGCATCTGTGGAGAGTATGGAAGCACAATGTTTATGCAATTAGACCACTAATCTAGAGGCCTACACTAATGAGACAGAGACACACATTGGAATCCCTACCACAGCAGCTGGGGAATTTTAAGTTCTGCTAATTAATTAAATGTGGAAGAAGATACTGGTATCAACAATGTGGACCATGAAACTACTGACTTTTCATAAATACACAACTGATTTATTAAAGGTAGACAAAAATGCTGGAGCCACTCAGCGGGTGAGGCAGCATCTATGGAGTGAAGGAATAGGTGACGTTTCGGGTCGAAACCCTTCCTTCAGACTGATGTGGGGGGCAGGAAGAAGAAAGGAAGATGCGGAGACATTGGGCTGAGGGAGAGCTGGGAAGGGGAGGGGAAAGAGGAAGAAAGCAAGGACTACCTGAAATTGGAGAAGTCAATGTTCATACCGCTGGGGTGTAAACTACCCAAGCGAAATATGAGGTGCTGTTCCTCATGAAACCCATAGCTTTTGGTTTGGAAGCAGGACTGCTCAGACAGAGGCAGAGTTGATAACAGAAGCTTTTATAATAAGCAGGATACATGTCCCTAAGGTCATGAACTAAAATGGCTTTTACGGGGGAAAGGAAGGAGAATGAGGTTGAGTGGGAAAGATAGATCAGCCATGATTCAATGGTGGAGTAGACTTATAGTCATAGAGCCATACAGCATGGAAACATGCCCTTCAGCCCAACTTGGCCACACCGACCAACATGTCCCATCTATATTAGTCCCACATGCCTGTATTTGGCCCATATCTCCCTAAACCTGTCCTATCCGTGTACCTGTCTAATTCTTTCCGTATTGTTGCAATAGTCCCTGCCTCAACTACCTCCCCCTGGCAGCTCGTTCCATACACCCACCACCCTTTGTATGAAATAGTTAACCCTCGGATTCCTTTAAAATGTTTCCCCATTCACCTTAAACCTATGCTCATTGGCTATCGATTCCCCGTAATGGATGGGCCAAATGGCCTAATTCTGCTCCTACTCTGCAGGAGCTGATGGAAGCAGAGAGATTAGGGTTTGGTAAATACATGGTTAAGCAGCTTGCAATGTTAGTGATTTGCAACAAGTCTCAAAGAACCAAGACCAACCTTTTTTTAGTTACAGCTCCCAACTTTTCACCTTTTAGCGTGTGATTCAGTGGAGTGACTTCAAGCTGAACGATTTACAACAGAAGTGCTTCTCACATGCTACGGAAATGAAACTCAGCCATTATTCTTAAAAGGATTTGAAGCATGGAATGGTTCTGCCCTGGAAAACAGTCCAGTGCCAGGTTACCTGCAAGTAACAATGAGTGAAGAAATAGTATTTTGATTTGTTTGAGGGGTACATGCTGAATTCAGCTGGTAAATTACACTACATACACAAGAGTAACTTAGCAGCCTAACTTTGTTGCTGAGTTTAGTTTAGTTTAGAGATACAGCATGGGAGCAGGTATTTTAGCCCACCGATTCTGCGACGACCAGCGATCTCCGCACAAATTAACACTACCCCACACACACCAGGGACATATTACACATGCACTTCGAGTGCTGTCTGTACAGAGTTTGTACGTTCTCCCCGTGACCTGCGTGGGTTTTCTCCGAGATCTTCGATTTCCTCCCACACTCCAAAGACGTACAGGTTTGTAGGTTAATTAGCTGGGTAAATGTAAAAATTGTCCCTAGTGTGTGTAGGATAGTGTTAATGTGCGGGGATCGCTGGTCGGCATGGACCCGGTGGGCTGTAAGGACCTGTTTCCACACTGTATCTCTAAGCTAAACTAAATCTAAAAACCAAACTCAACTAAACCATGCTTTATTGGTATTGCAGATCCGATGCAATTCTTGGTAAGTTGTAAAATTGTTCCTAGTGTGTAGGATAGTGATCATACGGGGTGATCATTGGTTGCTGCAGGATCAATGGGCCAAGGGGCCTGTTTGCATCCTGTACCGCTAAAGTCTTATGGTTAGGTGGCTTGGGGCTTGCCTGGAATGGAGAGTGCTCATAAGAACTAGACAATAAGAAAATGACAGTAAAACATGGCGCCCATTGCATGCGGGATCAGCTGGCTATTTCTGTACACTTTGCTGAAGTATGGCAATACGCCACTGACTGTAAGAAAATAATTTCACAGTATGTTTGGAGATAGGAGAGTCTTGGACAATAAAAGTGTGACAAAGCACACCTCCAGATTCAGGAACTTGGTCGGACTTGGCTGGTTTTATCTTGCGTGAAACATTATTCCCTTATCATGTATCCATACAATGGCTTGATTTGTAATCATGCATTGTCTTTCTGTTGACTGGTTAGCATGCAACAAAAGCTTTTCCCTGTACATGTGACAAACTAAACTGAAGTGAAGCTGAAAAAATGGTTCTATCAGTGCACTAACAACAAGGACATTGTTTCAGTGTTCATCAATATGAGAATTGCCTGGATTTCCTTTGTCCTGTTTACATCTGGTTAATGGTTCTGCGTACATTGCAGCGAAGGTCTGGTCTGGGTTAGAGTTTCTTACAATGAATTCTTCCAATCTAATGTTATTACCACCATGTCTCTCTCTCTCTTGTAGCCATGACCTGGTGACCAGTGATGAAAACTTCGAGGAGTCCGTACGGAGTTTGTACGTTCCTCCTGTGACCACGTGGGTTTTCCCCGGGTGCTCTAGTTTCCTCCCACACTCCAAAGACGTACAGGTTTGTAGTTTAATTGGCTTCTGTATATTGTAAATTGTCCCTGGTGTGTAGGATAGTGTTAGTTTAGTTTGTTTATTTGCTCAGAGATACAGCACGGAAACAAGCACTTCGGCCCACCGAGTCCGCACCGACCAGCGATCCCCGCACATTAACACCGTCCTACACACACTAAGGACAATTTACACTTATACCAAGTCAATTCATCTACAAACCTGTATGTCTTTGGAGTGTGGGAGGAAACCGAAGATCTCGGAGAAAACCCACGCGGGTCACGGGGAGAACGTACAAACTCTGTACAGACAGCACATGTGGTCGGGATCGAACCCGGGTCTCCAGCGATGCAAACGCTGTAATAGCCCTGTCCCACTGTACGAGTTCATTCCAAGAGCTCTCCCGAGTTTAAAAAAAATCAAACTCGTGGTAAGCACGGAGAATGAACGTAGCGGGTACGTCGGAGCTCGGGGACATCTCTTAGCGCTAACGGCAGGCACTCGGGAAGACTCGCTAACGGCAGGTAAGCGCGGGAAGACTCGTGAAGATTTTTCAACATGTTGAAAAATGTCCACGAGAGCCCAGAGTACCGACGAGCGGCCATTACCGTAAATCTCCGAGTTCGAATTAGGGCAAACTCGGGAGAGCTCTTGGAATGAACTCGTACCGTGGGACAGGGGTTTAAGGCAGCAACTCTGGGATCGCGGGGATTGCTGGTCGGCGCGGACTCAGTGGGCCGAAGGGCCTGTTTCCACGCTGTATCTCTGAACTAAACTAATACTGTACATTGCAGCTTGTAAAATATGCCACTCACTGTGGCGGAGAATGTATTTCCCCATTTTAATTGCGTGAAGTTTGTTTTGTGAATTAAATTACCTGGTTCACGCACTCCTGTAAAGACTAAAATGCATTCCAGTTTTATATAAACAGAACACATAAGGAGTGGAAGCAACTAACACATCTGTCATTAATATGCATTTGTAGTGCCACAAGTCCGGGCAAGTGTGCCTCCATTATAATATTCTACATCATTATTTACTCTACAGCTCAGGTTTGCTTGCATTTATTAGTGTTAAACCAGAGAATAATTAAATTAAATACATTTCTTCTCGAGGCATGCCTTAATTCAATCGTGTCATTACATTTTCCAGTTGCATTGTCATCGAGTGTAGTGTTTCAAACGAGCCTGATCAAATCTGTAAAATCCTCGTGTTTTTTTCCGCATTTACTCTGTTCGCGTGTGGCTACTGCTCTTTGCAAATTACCTGAAGGTACCGTTCGCATGGAGGGTTTGCCGAAAGCTGACGGAGAACAGAAGGGAGAGGAGAGCGAGAGAGAGAGAGTCGAGGGGGGGTGGGGACCACGTCCCATTGCACCTTTGCACAGGGCCAGGCATCCATTTGTAATGTTTAAAGACTCTGTGATGCCCTATGTT
Organism: Leucoraja erinaceus; assembly: GCF_028641065.1. NCBI lineage: Eukaryota > Metazoa > Chordata > Chondrichthyes > Rajiformes > Rajidae > Leucoraja > Leucoraja erinaceus. The sequence goes on along the minus strand of NC_073409.1, from coordinate 3,565,899 downwards.
ATCTAATCAATCAGCCTTCTCTGAGCTGGGATAATGCACCGTGCCACATGTTTTTATAACAAATTACATTTAGACACTTTAAGACACTTTCATTATTTTAGCGCAGGTTATAATTAGTCATTGTCAAGGCATAGGCACAGGTTGTGCAAATCAGAATAAATTTGGTTTGCTCTATCAGCAGTCACAAATGAAGCAATAAATTAGGAACAGTGGCTCATGAGGTCTCCGATCAAAACCCTTACCTGAAATCCTGGGCGTTTCTTGCTTTTAATGGGTAAAATTAAAGTACTGGGGGAAAAAACTGCAAGGCATTGTTTGTTGTTTTGCCTTTAAGGAAGACAGATTATTAATAATATTAACACACCAACACTTCATTGAGTTAAAACTGCAGTTAGATTATGGAAAACATTCTTTTTGGCACAGCGGTACTCACTCGCGGCAGCAGAGTTGCTGTCTGTACAGTTTGTACATTTTCCCCGTGACCGTACTGTTTTACTCTGAGATCTTTAGTTTCCTCCCACACCCCAAAGACTTGCAGGTATGTAGGTTAATTGGTTTGGTATAAATGTAAATTATCCATAGTGTGTGTAAGATAGTGCTAGTGTGCAGGGACCGCTGGTTGGCACGGACTCGGTGGGCTGAAGGGCCTGTTTCCATTCTGTATCTCTAAACCAAACTAAACTAAACTCTCGTGTTTCAAGAAAGTTGAAGTTTCTTGAGCTAACGTTCCTCTGTGGAGAGCTGGCTGAAAACTAACTGAAGTGAATATTGTTTGGGAGATTAATAACAGAGGAAAGAGTGCAGGCCATTTGGCCCATCAAGCCTGATCCCATTAACTCATAAGAAACTGCAGATGCTGGAATCTTGAGCAAAACACAAAGTGCTGGAGGAACAGTGGGCTTTGGACAAACTCCGTACAGAGAACAACGGTGGTCACGGTTGGACTCGGGTCTCTGGCACTGTAAAGCAGTTCAGTTTAGTTTAGAGATTACAGCGTGGAAATTGGCCCTTCGGCCCATCGAGTCTGTGCCGACCAGCGATCCCTGCGCATTAGCACTACCCTACACATACTAGGAACAATTTTACAATATACCAAACCAATTAACCTACAAACCTGTACGTCTTTGGTGTGTGGGAGAAAACTGGGGCAACCGGAAAAAACCCACACTGGTCACGGGGAGGACGTACAAACTCCGTACAGACAGCACCCGTAGTCAGGATCGAACCCGGGTCTCTGGCGCTGTAAGGCAGCAACTCTACCGCTGCGCCACCATGCAACCCTGTACAAAGTGAATTTACAGAAAACTCTGCTTTAAGTGTTGAATAGATCAGGAGGACAAATTATGTGGAACAAAGATGAATACAAGATTCAATTGCCAGCTCCTTAAGCCAATGATCTCTTTAAAGGATAAATCATGCTAAAATATTTGTGGGGCATCAATTGATAAGTCTCAGCTTCCTTTTTCAACGTGATGTGTGAAATCTGATCTCAAAATGTACATGATATTTATATTCATTTCACTTTTCGGGTCAGCAGAGAATTACAGAATCGCACAACAGGCAAATATCCATGTAACCACGTTTATCACTTCTGCCCTTTTGAAAACGCACCCCTCCACCTCTGACTTTTATCATTAAATGGAAATACTTTGTGAAAATAATTGCCCCAATACATCAGAAATACTAAGGGGTCAAATGCGTTCGTGGCTTTAGAGGTTGAGTGCACAGCTGTGCACCAAGGTGCAGTGAATTTGTTAATTAGTGTTAACATATTGGGTGCTAACTCTTGTCTGCACCTCTAAATTATTCCTGGGAGAAATGGGTCCAACCTGGTATTAATATATTTTGGTTGGCACTGTGTTGTTCGACATGACTCATGAACCAGCAAATTTGCGGCTCGTCACACTTAAGATTGGCTCCAAAGTTGTCCATACCTGCACTTTCTCCCAACTCAGTTCGATTTTGTTCTCATTTTACGCAGATCAATTTTCCTTTGTGAATATATTGTGGATGTTACCTCCAGCATGGTTTACCACCACACCAGTCGCTATTTTTTGTAATACAATACAACGGTGAGGAGCTGGCAGTTGAATCTTATATTCAACATTGTGGCCCGTAATTTGGTCCTCCTGACCTATTTGACACTTTAAAGCAGAGTTTTCTGTAAATTCACTGTGTACTGGGCGCAGCGGTAGCGCTGCTCTGCCTTAAAGCGCCAGACCCAATCTGAAGAAAGGCCTCGACCTGAAACATCACCCGTTCCTTCTCTCCAGAGATGCTGCCTGTCCCGCTGAATTTCTCCAGCATTTTGTATCAATCTTCAGAGTGAAAATCTGTCTTTGATCACAAATGATAAAGGAATGGCTTCACCTCAGTGTTTAGTGCTCAAGATTCCAGTATCTCCAGTTTCTTGTGTCGCTATTGAACCAATGTATGGTTCGACACTTGCTTCAGTGAGATACCCAAGGTGGAACTTACTAATTTAACCGGGACACCCCTAAAACATTGCTGTTCTGAAGCAGTAAAACTGTTTGCAAAAATAAGCCTGAACCTTCCTCTTCACTGATGTTGATGCACATTTAGCCGGTGAATCTGATAATAACTTCAGTGGGGATGTAGAAGTGTGACTCTTCCCCGCTGGCATTGCATCTGCCGACATATTAATATCTCAGCTACATCCTCCAGTGCAGTTTGCCCACTAAGTTGTCACCTCAGCAATTCCTACAGTGTGTAAAAACTAGACATTTCTATTTTTCTTGTAATCTGGTATTGTTCATAAATTCATAAGTCAATGGTCAATGGTTTCTGTATTGTCATGTGTGCCAGGTACAGTGAAATGCATAGGAAGGAACTGCAGATGCTGGTTTAAACCGAAGATAGACACAAAAAGATGTAGTAACGGAGTGTCCCTGGAGATCAAGGAGAGGCAGCACTTCAGGTCAGAACCCTTCTTCACTTCTTTATTCAATTCTTTGAATTGTTAAATTGGTATTGGTTTATAATTGTCATCTGTACCCATATGTACTGTGGTTTGTCATATACATTGATCAACTTTGTTTTGCATGCTGTTCGGCAGATCTTCACATTGGGGGTACACAAAATCCCTGTGTAAATAGAGAAGGGACCATTGTAGCTCATCGATTGACTCCCACCCACCCGGCCAAGAACTCCTTGCTCCATCTATGGCAGAGTACGAGACACCACATTGGCCTCATCTATCGCCCAGCAAAAGAAGCGGTCATGGTGGCGCAGCGGTAGAGTTGCTGCCTTACAGCGAATGCCCAGCGGAGACCCGGGTTCGATCCCGACTACGGGTGCTGTCTGTATGGAATTCGTACGCTCTCCCCGCGACCTGCGTGGGTTTTCTCCGAGATCTTCGTTTTTCCTCCCACACTCCAAAGACGGACAGGTTTGTAGGTGGATTGGCTTCAGTAAAATTGTAAATTGTCCCTAGTGTGTAGGACTGTGTTAGTGTACGGGGTGATTGCTGGTCAGAGCGGACTCGGTGGGCCGAAGAGACTGTTTCCGCACTATCTCTCTAAAGTCTAAAATCTAAAACGAATTAGCCTTTTTTATTACCTTCTAGCGATAGATTAAAATTGTCATCAAACACCTCAACGATATTGATGTAGACAATAGAAAATAGGTGCAAGATGAGGCCATTTGGTCCTTTGAGCCAGCACTGCCATTCATTGTGATCATGGCTCATCATCCACAGATCCAATTGAACCTTGTTTTCAACAGTCGAGTATGTTTCGAGAACAGGCTGCCTGCAATCACTGCTAATCAATGCACTAAGTACAAACTTGATATTAAATTGCACTCCCAAGCCACTCCTCAATGGTGAAGCCCTGTTTTTAACAAAGTGCTTTGAGTGCGTAGATCTTGACATGAAGTGCGATAAGGAGCAGTACAAACCTCACACTCGAAAACGGTGCAATCCCTTGAAAGCCAGCTACGTTGCTGGAATTGCTCAACTGGTTGTCAAACCTATGTATCACTTCAGGTCAAGTCGAGTCGAGTGTATTGTCACATGTCTGGGTACAGTACGGTTTAGGTACAGTGAAAGTCTTGCTTGCAGCAACGTCTTAGACATGTGGACTCGTTCACCAGAGATAAACTACATTGTACTTATATTATGCGTGAATTACACAAAAGTGGAAAGAAAATTAATGTGGGCAGAACAATAGCAAAGCTGGGCGGCAAAGTGGCTCAGTGCTAAAGTTGCTGCCTTATAGCACCAGAAGTCCAGGATCGATCCTGACTAAAGTTGCTGTCTGTGCAGAGTTTGTATGTTCTCCACGTAACCGCGTGGGTTTTTCCAGGGTTTTTACTCCAAGACGTACAGGTTTGTGTAGGTTAATTGTAAATTGTCCCTAGTGTGTAGTATAGTCCTAGTGTACGGGGTGATCACTGGTCGGCGTGGACTCGGTGGACTGAAGGGCCTGTTTCTGCGCTGTATCTCTAAAGTTTAAAGTAAAGCCTAAAGACCCACAGTAGCACGAAGGAGGTGCCACAACATTTCAGACAAGATTTAGTTTAGTTTAGTTTAGTTTAGAGATACAGCGCAGAAATGTGCCCTTCAGCCCACCGGGTCCGCGCCGACCAGCGATCCCCGTACGTTAATACTATCCTACACACACACTAGGGACAATTATTACATTTACCAAGCCAATTAACCTGCAAACCTATACGTCTTCGAAGATCTTGAAGAAAACCCAATTAGGTCACGGGGAGAACATACAAACTCCGTACAGACAGCACCCGTAGTCAGGATCGAACCCGGGCCTCTGGCGCTGCATTCGCTGTAAGGCAGCAACTCTACTGCCGCGCCACGTGACGGTCAGATGATAAACCCTGGCTCCATTTGTTATCGTGGGGTGTGGCAGTTTGTATGGAAATATTTTGATGTAAAGAGCAGGAATTTCCCTCATTGTTTCTTGGACATTTGTATCTTATCCTACACAGTGGTGCAGTGGTAGGGCTATTGCCTTACAGCAGTAGCTCAGACCCGGGTTCGATCCTGGATACGGGTGCTGTCTGTATGGAGTTTGTACGTTCTCCTCATGACCTGCGTGGGTTTTTTTCCGAGATCTTCGGTTTCCTCCCACACTACAAAGACGTACAGGTTTGTAGGTTAATTGGCTTGGTGTAAATGTAAAAAAATGTCCCTTGTGTCAGATAATGTTAATGTGCGGGGATCGCTGGTCGGTGCGGACATGATGGGCCACAGGGCCTGTTTCCGCGCTGTATCTATAAACTAAAACTAAACTAAATATCTGAATAAGGTCTAATGGGAAATGGATGGAACTGTAACCTGAGCAAAATATGAAGGGTGGGTGAAACCTTGCTCGCAAGGAAACTGTTGATGAGATAAGAGCAGCTGAAGCTACAAAGTGCCTGAGGGAAGAGAGAGAAACAATCAGCTTGTTGATGGAACATTGTAGACTGGGAAAATGTGGCAACAGCTAAACTTCCTGAAGAAAGCTGGCAGCACAGCGTTACATTAATCCTGTTAATAATAAGACAGCTGACTGTTTAAAGAGAATTATGAGTGTCATGGTAGTATGTTTGAAGCCTCTACATCACTGCCTGCAAGGACTGTCTTAGATCAGAGTGGCCGGTGAGGTCTGATCTATCGGCTCGGAACTTCTGACGTTGAGGAAGACTATGATGTCCCCGAGACACAAGGAACTGCAGATGCTGCAATTGTGAGTGAAACACAAAGTGCTGGAGTAACTCAGTAAGTCTTGCAGCATCTATGGAGTTATAGGAAGGAACTGCAGATGCTGGTTTATACTGAAGATAGAAACAAAATGCTGGAGTAACTCAGCGGGTCAGGCAGTGTAACTGGTGAAAATGGTTAGTTGACGTTTCGGGTGGGAGACCCTTCTTCAGACTGATATTAAGGATGGGTACAATGGAGGCGTGGAGTAGGCATTTGGGATCAAGACCCTTCTTCAGACTGGTTGGAGTAAGAGGGGAGAAAGCTGGAAAAGAGATGGGGGGTGGGACAAAGCCTGGAAAACGATTGGGGGATACATGTGATGGAGAGTTTTATTGGCAGATGGATGGACAAAGGCTGGAGATGGAAAGGGTATCAGATGAGGAGAGAGGAGGAGTGAAATGTAAAGCTGGAGGGAGGGATATAATTGAAAGGGTACTGGGTTCGGGAGGGTGCTTTGGGTTGGGTGGGGAGGACAATAGACAATAGGTGCAGGAGTAGGCCATTCGGCCCTTCGAGCCAGCACCGCCGTTCAATATGATCGGTGGTGCAGAGGGTGGTGAAAATTGCCCAACGCATCACCGGTTCCTCGCTCCCCCCCATTTAGTCTGTCCAAAGCAAGCGCTGTCTGCGGAGGGTGCTCAGCATCGCCAAGGACTGCTCTCACCCCAACCATGGACTGTTTACCCTCCTACCATCCGGGAGGCGCTACAGGTCTCTCCGTTGCCGAACCAGCAGGTCGAGGAACAGCTTCTTTCCGGCGGCTGTCACTCTACTCAACAACGTACCTCGGTGACTGCCAATCACCACCCCCCCCCGGACACTTATTATTATTTATTCAAATCGTTTGCTATGTCGCTCTTCCAGGGAGATGCTAAATGCATTTTGTTGTCTCTGTACTGTACACTGACAATGACAATTAAAATTGAATCTGAATCTGAATCTGAATCTGAATCTGATCTTGGCTGATCATCCACAATCGGTACCCCATTCCTGCCTTCTCCCCATATCCCCTGACTCCGCTATCTTTAAGAGCCCTATCTAGCTCTCTCTTGAAAGTATCCAGAGAACTGGCCACCACCACCCTCTGAGGCAGAGAATTCCACAGACTCACAACTCTCTGTGTGAAAATGTTTTTCCTCATCTCCGTTATAAATGGCTTACCCCTTATTCTTAAACTGCGGCCACTGGTTCTGGACTCCCCCAACATCGGGAACATGTTTCCTGCCTCTAGCATGTACAAGCCCTTAATAATCTTATATGTTTCAATAAGATCCCTTCTCATTCTTCTAAACTCCAGAGTATAACATACAAGGGAAGGGGGGATGCGGAGAGTTGAAGATATGGGTGTGTGGATCTACCAACATGTAATATACTGAGTTTAAGAAGGAACTGCAGATGCTGGAGAATCGAAGGTACACAAAAAAGCTGGAGAAACTCAGCGGGTGCAGCAGCATCTATGGAGCGAAGGAAATAGGCAACGTTTCGTCCCGAAACGTTGCCTATTTCCTTTGCTCCATTGATGCTGCTGCACCCACTGAGTTTCTCCAGCTTTTTTGTGTACCTGTAATATACTGAATTGGGAAATGGATTAATGGACCCCCTCCCAGAACCTTGCAAAGGAAGCAATTAATGAGCTGATTTTAATTATAGTGCTTACACTGCTGAGTTGCCCACATATTGGGCATTAAAAACTGGAGCTTTCTGCAGCGCTGAGCAAACTGATAATCTGCTTTGATCACATAGATTTAAGTTGAGCAATTAAGGGATCTCATTATCCAATCGAATCGTCGCCAGAAAAACTCAAAGCCAAGATTTTCTTTGCAACAGATGCCAAAAAAATGGGTTCTGGCAAGTTGATTTGGGCAAACATTAAAGAGGGATGACTTCCTCTTTATATGTGCAACACAATCATAAACCTATTCTTATGAAACAGTTTTGATTTTGTTGCAGCTAACAGTCACCTCAACCCTATGTTTAGCCGCAAGCTCCCACTCATCTTTTGGAAGCTACAGATAGACGCAAAATGCTGGAGTAACTCAGCGGGACAGGCAACGTCGCTGGAGAGAAGGAATGGATGACGGACGCACCATACATCTCTGTCCTCCAGTTCCTGCGGACATCCGCCGCTGGAAGTGTAGGATTTTGGTGTGTGTGCTTTATCATCAATCGGTTATTTCCGCTTATCTATCCCTATAAATTCTTTTAATCACTTTAAATCTCCAAACAGATCTACAGTATATTCAAGAAAGTAGACTGGGTAGATTTGGAATAGATCGGGTAGATGCACTGAGTCTCTTGTCCGGAGAATGGGGAATAAAAAAACAGAGGACATGGGTTTAATGTTAGGGGGAAGGATTTAATAGGAACCTGAGAGGTAACTTTTTAACGCAAAGAGTGATGGGCGTATGGAATAACCATATAATGACCATATAACAATTACAGCACGGAAACAGGCCATCTCGACCCTTCTAGTCCGTGCCGAACACATATTCTCCCCTAGTCCCATATACCTGCGCTCAGACCATAACCTTCCATTCCCTACCCGTCCATATAACTATCCAATTTATTTTTAAATGATAAAAAAACAAACCTGCCTCCACCACCTTCACTGGAAGCTCATTCCACACAGCCACCACTCTCTGAGTAAAGAAGTTCCCCCTCATGTGTTACCCCTAAACTTCAGTCCCTTAATTCTCAAGTCATGTCCCCTTGTTTGAATCTTCCCTACTCTCAGTGGGAAAAGCTTTTCCACGTCAACTGGGCTGCAGGAGGTGATTGTTGAGGCAGGGACTATCGCAATGATGAAGAAACATTTAGACAGGTAGACACAAGTGCTGGAGAAACTCAGCGGGTGCGGCAGCATCTATGGAGCGAAGGATATAGGCAACGTTTCGGGCCGAAACCTTTCTTCAGACTGATGTCGGGAAGAAGAAAGGAAGAGGAGGAGCCAGAGGGCTGAGGGAGAGCTGAGAAGGAGAGGAGACAGCAAGGGCTACCGGAAATTGGTGAAGTCAATGTACAAGCCGCTGGGGTGCAGACTGCCCAAGCGGAGTATGAGGTGCTGCTCCTCCAATTTCCGGTTTTGGACACGTACATGGATTGCTCAGGTTTAGAGCGACATGGGCCAAACGCAGGCAGGTAGGACTAGTGTAGATAGTGCATGTTGGTTGGTGTGGGCAAGTTGGGTCAAAGGGCCTGTTTCCATACTGCAAGACTCTATGACTGTGACTCTAAAATAGAATCCACAATATGTGATTTCTGACCTATTGTGGTCTGACAGTGACTCAGCCTCTTTAGACTGGGGCCTCAGAGGTACCAGGGAATAGTTTTTACCCATCTCACTGCTTTCCCTCTTTCTCCGACGAGTTTATTTTCCTCCTGATTAAATATTACTGATCGTGTGCCTCGTTGTCACCTTCCCCTCAGCTAACAAAGAACCATTCTAGATGTGTAGGAAGGAATTACAGATACTGGTTTAATCCAAAGATCGGCACAAAAAGCTGGAGTAACTCAGCGGGACAGGCAGCATCTCTGGAGAAAAGGAGTAGGTGACATTTCGGGTCGAGACCCTTCTTCAGACAATTTTACATTTCCTCGATCATCGTCCCCTTTGACATGCATTTTCACACCTTACCCTTCCATGTCTCTATGTCTCCTTCTCCCGTTGAGTCTGAGAAGTCCACCCTTCTCTGGATGCTTTCAACAGAGAGATAGAGAGAAATCACTATTATGTAAAAGAGTCTGTTAGAAGTTTCTATTTGTTTCTCTGGATGCTTTTGCAAGTCCAGAGAGATTTACTGATAGAGCTAAACTTAAGACTTGACTTGAGATAGAGTCTTAGGGATATGCGGAGAAGGGATATGGGGAGAAGGCAGGAACGGGGGGGGTACGATTGGTACTGATTGGGGATGATCACGGTGAATGGCAGTGCTGGCTCAAAGGGCCGAATGGCCTACTCCTGCACCTATTGTCTATTGACCCAAAACGTCACCCATTCCTTCCCTCCAGAGATGCTGCCTGTCCCGCTGAGTTACTCCAGGCCTTTGTGTCTATCACTGCACATGACCTCTGACAGGGGCAATTCAGTGCAATGAACAAACAAAAATCAGACTTAAACTCTAGAGACTACAAGCATGATAACGTGATACAAAATATTAACATCACATCATACACTCAATTCTTCCAATCATTTTGCTCCTACATTGGAATCTGGAGATTCCATTGGGAGAGATATGTTTTGGCCACCAGGGGCTTTATCTTTCTAAGAACTTGGTGAGAAAAAGCATTAAGAACAATGGATGCAATTAAATCAGTCAACCTTGTCTCTCTGTGGTGTATGTGTGAATTCTGAGCCGCTTATTGCCACTGTACAGAATATTCCTACTGTACATCATCTATTTGTAAATAAATCTGGAAAGAACATTAATAGTCGTGATCAAAACGATTTCTGATGGGACGGGAGAAAATTGGTGGGCATTTATATATTCTATCATAAGCCTCTTCCCGTAATACAGGACCAACTATTGTTTCTGATGTTTACCCAGGAGAAGTTAATGTCAAATGCACCAACATAGGAACAATTTAAATCTTACTTGATGCAGCATAACAGGCTCATAAAACGCAATCTCACACCGATAAAGATATAATTATTGGAAAATACAATAAATGAATAACGATGATATGGGAGCGGCACAATGGCGCAGCGGTAGAGCTGCTGCAATACAGCGCCAGAGACCCAGGTTTGAACATGACTATTGGGCCTGACATTTTCGCCGACTGCCAGCACCCGTCATAGGTCCTTACAGGTCACCGAAAAATTGCAACATGTTGAAACTCCATCGGCGACCAGAACAAGGTACGACTCTTTGGGCGACTACTCACGACCATACAGGCTTCACCCCGTGACCTGTCGGCAGGGTGTCGCCTGTATGGTCGTGAGTCGTCTCCTCAGTCGCCCAAAGAGTCATAGCGTCTTTCTGGTTGCCGCTGAATTTTCAACATGTTGAAATTTTTCGCTGTCCTGTAACGACTTGTAACGGGTGCTGGCAGTCGCATGAAAGTCGTGTAAGTGGGACAGGCCCCAAATGGATGCTGCCTGTGCGGAGTTTGTACGTTCTCCCTGTGACCACGTGGGTTCTCTCCGGGTGCTCCAGTTCCTCCCACATTCCAAAGACGTACAGGCTTGTAGGTTCATTCGCTTCTGTAAATCGTCCCACGGGTGTGTGGGATAGAACTAGTGTGAAGGGGTGATTGTTGGTCAGTGTGGGATCGGTGTCTGTGGAGCTGTAAGCAAATGTGTGTCGCCCCACATAGATAACGTCCAGATAAGATATAATAATCAAAAATAGATTCACATTAATAATCGTAATGCTTGGTACTCATCATAAAAACCAAAGTCCGTAGTGGTCATAAGGTCTTAAGATCATAAGTGATAGGAGCAGAATTAGGCCATTCTGCCCATCAAGTCTACTCCGCCATTCAATCAAGGATGATCAAACTTTCTTTCCTGACCCCATTCTCCTGCCTTCTCCCCATAACCTCTGACACCAGTACTCATTAAGAATCTATCTATCTCTGCTTTAAAAATATCCATTGACTTGGCCTCCACAGCCTTCTATGACAACGAATTCCACAGATTCACCACCCTCTCTCTAAAGAAATTCCTCCTCATCTCCTTCCTAAAGGAACGTCCTTTCATTCTGAGGCTATGACCATTGTCCTAGACTCGCCCACTAGTGGAAACATCCTCCCCACATCCAAGCAAAGACAGGGTCCAATATATTAATGGACAGTGAGAAGATCAAGGATTGCGAGGAAAAGGCAGGAAAGTGGAGCTGATGTTATATGTTTAGCCACAATATTGAATAATAGTTGTCTTGGTGGGCTGTGTGCGGCTAAACAGCCCACACCTGTGTCTATTCTTTACCTTCGCATCTTAAAGTGGAGCCGACAGCCAGCTATCTTGGTGTAGTGGTTGAAGTTGTATCAGCTGGAGTGTCACAGAGTTAGTTAAGGGCCTGCCGCTCCAAAAGATGCTGAACATTTCAAAATCCAGCAGCGGCAAAAAAAATGTTGCGACGCTTGAAAAAACACCGCCACATCATCCACGCATCACGCCACAAATTTTTTGGTGACTTGATATCGGCAGTCGCCAAAAAAAATCGCCAAGTGCAACAGGCCATTTAAGCGATGTGTTAATCACATTGTTGGATGGAATCAAATCAGCATAGCCGGTTTGTGTTTACACTTTGCAAAAGTTCATTCAGAAATACGATGGATGGTTGGTTTGGGTACGCTGTCTATAATAGTCTTTGTTGCAGCTGCCAATTTGAGGATGCAAAGCTGGCAGCTTCCAGAATGTATCTGCCTCACATACCCCAGTAGTTTTCTCATTACTTGAGAATATGGCTTGGATTGTCTTCCATCAGGCGTCAATATAAAATATTTTCCACGCAAATACACACAAAAATATATTTTAGGAAGCTTTTTTGAAAATTTATATGTTGGTTCAAGTGTATGGGTTGGCATTGGTTGACTTAGCCATGTTGGAAATGGTCAAAGAAATATCAGGACTGGATGAGATTTGGACAAGACCCAGCGATTATTCAACTTTCTCACTGATGGGAACTGTTTGAGAATTTTATCAACACTTCTAAGGTCCCTGTGGTTCATCTAACACTCAACCATATGCTATAACATCGCTGATACAATTCTGCAAAAGGAGGTTGAAACTTTTGTTTCTTTTTTGTTAATTACTTCAATGTATTTTCTCAGGGAAAAAAAAAGTTAATCTTTCCAATCTTGGACAGAAGAAAATATACTTTATTCCACAAGGCTCGTGAAATATTTTTGCCTTGTTGGCGATAGTTATTTCTACACACGACTGCATGAAAAGTCATGATGTGTTGGAAGGAACGGCAGATGCTGGTTTAAACCGAAGATAGATACAAAAAGCTGGAGCAACTCAGCGGGTCAGACGGCATCTCTGGAGAAAAGGAATAGGAGACCATTCTTCAAACTGTACCTTTATATCTCTCATAGACACAAAATGCTGGTGTAACTCAGCGGGACAGGCAGCATCTCTGGAGAGAAGGAATGGGTGACGTTTCGGGTCGAGATCCTTCTTCAGACTCCCGTTTTTCATTCCCCGGACTCTCAGTCTGAAGAAGGATCTCGACCAGAAAGGTCACTTTTTCCTTCTCTCCAGAGATGCTGCCTGACCCGATGAGTTACTCCAAATTTTTGTGTCTATAAAAATACACTAGTTATTGAAAAGTAGGATCAACAATAAGGACAAGTTGACTATACCTTTTAATATGCTGCACATTTAGGTTGGGACATTTCCATTTTTTGTAAAAGAAAAGCTGTCATTGATAAATGTGCTTTTATAGTACAGATCTTCTTATCGAGTCCACATCACAAGATTGGAAATCGTTCAGCCAAGGCTGAACACACATCTCAGCATCTGCATACAATGGCGTCTTGCGCTTCTTGTGCTTCTTGTGCGTGGGGGTGGAAAGATTGGCTGCAATATGAACACTCTTTCCTTGACCCCATAGTACAAATGCTGACATGGAATATTTTTTTAAACATCGAGCTGCACTCTGGAGCAGTGGTAGAGTTGATGCCTAACAGCGCCAGAGACCCGGGTTTAATCCTGACTATGGGTGTTGTCCTTACGGAGTTTGTACGTTCTCCCCGTAACCTGCGTGAGTTTTCTCGGGAATCTCCACTTTCCTCCAACACTCCAAAGCCGTACAGGTATGTAGGTTAATTGGCTTCTGAAAAATTGTAAATTGTTCCCAGTTTGAATGAATGAATCTTATTGTCATTGCCCATGGTACAACGAAATTTAAAAGTCAATCCCATGGTGCGATTCACAAGAGCAATTTTATAAGATAAGGTAAAAATACATACATATAAAAAATATTAAAAAATTACAGATAAATGACAATAGCAGCTGAGGTAGAACCATTCAGTTGAATGTGAGTGTTATTTCTTATTTTGCATTGTTAAGTTCACGTATGGCTATGGGGTAGAAGCTGTCTCTGAGTCTGTTTGTGCGAGTTTTGAAAGACCTGTACCGTCTGCCAGAGGGCAGCAGGTGGAACAGGTTGTGTCCAGGGTGGGAAGGGTCCTTCAGGATGTTGGCTGTCCTGCCTTGTGTAGGATAGTGTTCGTGTACGGGGATCGCTGGTCGGCGTGGACTCGTTGGCCAATGGGTTTGTTTCCGCGCTGTATCTCTAAACTAAACAAATCTAATTTAACAAATTAACATGATTTCTTTATGGAAATCTAGTGGTTTCTCCTCTGTTGACGAGGGATCTAATAGAGCAAATCTCCATGGGTTACTTTCACAAAGAGCATTCACAGTGCACTGATAAGCATCAGGTCTGATCTCGTAGACATTAAGCAATTGTGTTGTGGTCTCCATTGACAGCACTTGAAACAGGCAGCATTTAACAAAAGGGTGGCCTACATCTGTATCCTAATTATAGAGGCATGCACAGATAGCACAAACATTTATAAAAACCAACAGCAACTTAGTTTACAATATATGCTGGAGAAACTCAGCAGGTGATGCAGCATCTGTGGAGAAAAGGAGTAGGCGACGTTTTGGGTCAGACTGATGTAGGAGGGGGGGGGGGGGGGGGGGTGCGGGAAAAGGAAAGGAAGAGGCGGAGACAGTAGGCTCTGTGGGAGAGCTGGGAAGGGGGAGGGGAAGGAGGGAGAAAGCAAGGACTACCTGAAATTAGAAGTTTCATTTTCATACTGCCGGGGTGTAAACTACCCAAACAAAATATGAGGTGTTGTTCCTCCAATTTGCGCTGGGCCTCATTTAGTTTAGTTTAGTTTAGTTTAGTTTAGTTTAGTTTAGTTTAGTTTAGTCTTGAGATACAGCGCGGAAACAAGCCCTTCGGCCCACCGAGTCTGCACCGACCAGCGATTCTTCCTATTCTTCCTATTTCTTCCATCTTAGCTACTGCTGCACAGTGAGGTGACATGCGATCTGTTTACAACATGACAAAATTAATATTCGATTTTAGCACTCTCCTTTCAAACCTCGTTGACATCAACAATGCCGACAACGGGTTAAAACCAACAAAGGATGTTGTGGAAATGAATAAATAACCTTGTTCAGTGTGTGTGGCATTAGTTAGGAAGACCCGTTTGTCAGAGTCAGTTCAAGGACATCCTGTTTCTCAGCTGACCTATCCAAAGCATGTTGTTATCATTGTGGGATATACGATCCCAACACTTAGTAGCTTCACAAAATGTAAGAGGATGGAGACAGGAGCTGAAAGTGGAATGATGAAGTTTAGTTTAGTTTAGTTTATTGACATGTGCATCAAGGTACAGTGAAATGTTTTTGTAGCGATTTAACCAATGCTGAGAGCAGTAGGCACTGGGCTAGATAGCAGTACCATCTACCTCTTTGGTGACCCTTGGACTATCCTTGATCGGACTTTGCTGCCTTGACCTTGCACTAAATGTTATTCCCTTATGCTGTATCTACACACTGTTAATGGATCGATTGCAACCATGTATGGTCTCTCCGCTGACTGGTTAGCACACAAGACACTTGACAATAAACTAAACTGAACTGAACGAACCAGTCAGCGGAAATATGATGCATGATTACATTCAAGCGATTACAGTGTACAGATACATGATAATGGAATGATGTTTATTGCAAGGTAAAGCCAGCAAAGTCCGATCAAAGATAGTCCGGGGGTCACCAATGGGGTAGATAGTTCATTAATCTTGAGCAGCATATTAAGCAAACTGGAATTGGTTTTGTGAAGTCTGTAGAGAGCTGAGGAAGATACATTCCATATATACTGTAGGTAGTAAGTCGGAAAAATACTGGACCAGTTTAAAATAGAATTGACATTACTCCAATGAAAATTATATATGGGTTATGAAATTATGCATTGATATTGCCAGTGTTATATGTGTAACAGAACAAGCCTGAGTGGTGTGTTCGTGTCCACAATAAGTTAAAAAATCGTTTTTCAGATTTTTAGTATTTTTTTAATATTACAGAACGATTTCTCAGTCTCAACAAAAATGATTACTGAAAGGAGGCAGCTTAGAACGCAACAATCCACTACCAGACATGAACGTCAAAGAGAACAATATGTGTACTGGCACCCTTTAGTTACTTTTGAGACGCAGATACAGCGTGGAAACAGACCATTCGGCCCGCTGAGTCTACGCCAACCAGTGACCACACGTTGCATTAACACCATTCTATACACGAGGAACAATTTGCAATTTTACCGAAGCCAATTAACCTGCAGATCTGCACGTCTTTGGAGTGTGGGAGGAAACCGGAGCTCCTGGAGAAAACCCACACAGTTCACGGGGACAATCTACAAACTCTGTACAGATAGAACCCGTAGTCAGGTTTGAACCCGCGTCTCAGAATCAGAATGCTTTATTGTCATTGCGTGTGTCACATACAACGAGATTACTGGGTCTCTCCATTTAAAAGAACTTCAAACATTCACATATATACTTTTTACACTCTCTCCCTCCCCAAACCCACTCATGGATTCACATTTACATAAATTAACACTCCCACCCCCCTAACCCACTCCAGAGAGAGTTCAGTTCCAAGATTGCTGATGGGTCAAAGCTGTTCTTGAGTCTGGCAGTGCGTGACTTTAGCGACCTGTACCTTTTTCCTGAGGGCAGCAGTGTGAAAAGGTGGTGACAAGGATGTGTAATGTCTTTCATGATATTACAGGTCCTGCTGCGGCATCTGGAGTGGTAAATGTCCTCCAGAGGGGGCAGGGGGAGTCCAATGATACCCTGGGCAGTTTTTATCACCCTCTGGAGAGCTGCTCTGTCAGCTGCTGAACAGTTCCCAAACCAGGCAGTTATGCAGTAAGTCAGTATGCTTTCTACCAAACAGTGGTAGAAAGACTCCAGCAGTTTAGCAGACAGATGGGCCTTCCTCAGTGTTCTGAGGAAGTAAAGTCTCTGTTGCGCCCTTTTTACAACTATAGCAGAGTTCACAGACCATTTAAGATCCTCACTGATGTTGATCCCCAGAAATTTAAAACTAGGCACCCTCTCCACCTCCTCGCCCCCTATCTCCAGTGGCCTGAGCTCCACTCTATGTCGCCTGAAATCAGTGATGATCTCCTTTGTCTTTTTAGTGTTCAGAGAGAGATTGTTGTGATCACACCACTCAGAAAATGCTGGAGTTGCTACATCTCTGGCTCTGTAAGGCAGCAACTCTACCGCTGTGCTACTATTTACTTAAATTAGGCAACATCGCCAAAATCAGACCCTCTCTCACACCTCCCGCTGCTGAAAGACTCATCCATGCCTTCATCTCCTCCCGACTGGACTACTGCTCCTTGGCATCAGCTCCACCTACATCAACTGACTCCAACTGGTCCAGAACGCAGCCGCCCGACTCATCACCCACACCAAATCCTGGCATCACATCACTCCAGTCCTCAAACAACTTTACTGGCTTCCCATCTCCCACCGGATCACCTACAAAATCCTGGTCCTCACCTACAAAGCCCTCCACCATCTGGCCCCCCCATATCTCACTGACCTCCTCTCCCCCTACCAACCCTCACGGTCCCTCAGATCCACATCAGCCGGCCTCCTCTCCATCCACAAGTCCAACCTCCACAGTTTTGGGGACAGAGCCTTCTCCAGGGCAGCTCCCAGGCTCTGGAACTCCCTCCTCCAACTGATCCGCAATTCCGTGTCCCTCACCATCTTCCAGTCCCGCCTCAAGACCCATCTCTTCACCTCTGCCTATCCTTAGCCCCATGTCCCCCTCTCTTTTCATCTGTGCTTGAAATGCCTCATACTGTGTTTTGAATTGAATTCTGTCTTTAATTTGTGTACTAGTCATGTCTCTACTATTTATTTCATTCCGCTTACATGTTTTTCCTCTACTTGCTAAATTGTTGTAAGGTGTCCTTGAGACTCCTGAAAGGCGCCCATAAATAAAATGTATTATTATTATTATTATTATTATTATAGACACCAACATTAAGGAACAATATATGCATTGTCATGTTCATATCTAGAGAAATGCAGGAGATAATGTTATTGGGTCATAATTGTGATGTGTACCAAGGTACAGTGGAACATTTGATTTATGTGTTATTCAGTCAAATGATACCATAGATGAGTACATCAACTCCAAGTGCAAGTACAGACACAAAGTGCCGGAGTAACTTAGCAGGTCAGGTGGCATCTGTGGTGAAAAAGGATGTGTGACGATTCGGGTTGGGAACCTTCTTCATACCTGAACTAACAGGTACAGACTTGATACGTCACCAATCCTTTTGCCCGTCCCGCTGAGTTACTCCAGCATTTTGTGTCTATCTTCATGCAAATATCTCTGCCAGGCCCCCACTAATTTCTTCCACTTCCCAACAACATGGTACAGTCAATCTGCCACGGGCTCGGTGGGCAAACATCTGGTAGCATTGCCATGATTCTTGATCTTTGTAGTGAGATAACACAGAACCATTGTAGGGGGGGGGGGGAGGGGGTTGCCCAATTTTTGTTTCTGTTGACTTCATGAGGACGGCAGGGTAACGCAACAGTATAGTTGCTGCCTCACAGCACCAGAGACCCGGGTTCAATCCTGACTACAGGTGCTTGTCTGTACGGAGTTTGTACACCCTCCCCGTCACCTGCGCACGTTTTCCTCGGGCGCTCCGGTTTCCTCCCACACTCCAAATACATGCGGGTTTGTAGGCTAATTGGCTTTGGTCAAATTGTAAGAATGGTCAGCAGTGCATGTGGGATTGTGTTAATGTGCCAGGATCGCTGGTCAGTGTGGACTCGGTGGGCCGAGGGTCCAGTCTCCGCACTGTGTCTCTAATCTAAACTGAACTAAAAACTAAACATCGATGGGGAGATGAGAAAGCAACCAGTCACAGTGACATGAACATTGACTTCTCCAATTTCAGGTAGTCCTTGCTTTCTCCCTCCTTCCCCTCTCCTTCCCAGCTCTCCCACTGTCTCCGCCTCTTCCTTTCTTCTTCCCGCCCCACCCCGCCACATCAGTCTGAAGAAGGGTCTTGACCCGAAACATCACCTGTTCCTTCGCTCCATAGATGCTGCCTCACCCGCTGAGTTTCTCCAGCATTTTTGTCAAGCCACAGTGACAATATAACTTCAAGTGTCCCTGCACCTAACACCCAGGTCCCCTGAATTAAATTCCCAGGGTCTTGATTGAAGAGTGATTAATTGTAATTTGAGAGATACCGGAAAATAGATCCACCCTTCATGAAACAGATTTCATTTAGATTTTGCGCTTTTCTGTTGGACTCAGATAACTTGTCCAGCCACCACAATAGCAGTAACGTGGTGCTTCCTGTAACCTGTGGTGCACTAATACAGGCAGACACTGACTCAGAGAACTTGTTTTCTTTTCAACAAGATTTCGGATCCTGGACATAAAACGGCTTTGTTGTCACAAGCGAAACCCGATCAAAATTCCACCTTTAATGGCAGAAACGTCGGAGTAAAAGGATCTACCGTAACGGAAATCGCAGTGAAAGAAAATACAGGTGTACAGGATTCCGTGTCAGTGGAGAGAGTTTAATCAGAGTCCCCAGAGAGGGAAAGCAGGGCCAAGGGCTGGGGTAGGATATGACCCACTCAATAGAGAGCTGTAGGTTTGCAATAGCAAGCTCTTAATTCCTGCACAGGGAGTTTGAATAACGTGTTATCATCCTCCGAGTTTAATTCATATGACAGCCAGAAACTGTCTCAACAGCTGCTTGTAAGAACTGGGACATTTGCTAGAGTCGTCCTCGAGGTATTTACGAAGAGTTTTAATGTGGAATTGAATTACATTTTATCGGAAGCTGCTTTTGTTTGCAGACGCCATACAGATGCGTTATTGAGATGTTGGCCCAGTTTTTATTGTCACTGGCTGAGAAGCACCAGTTACAGTTAACCTCGTATGAGGCAGCAGCCGCCCAGCCACCCACAGAGATGTCAAGGGCAGTGATCTCACCCACCCCCTTGTCCCTGTGACTTCTCATGTCATTTTTAGTGTATCTCAGAGGATTGGTGTCTCGTTGACCTCCCAATCACAACACAAAGTGCTGGAGGAACTCAGTGGGTGATGGTTTGTATCGTGACCCTTCTTCACACCCTGAAAACCCCTTCCTCAGACTTTAATTTTTAGTTTAGTTTAGAGATACAGCGTGGAAACAGGAGGCGCTTCGGCCCATCGAGTCCGCGCTGACCAGCGATCCCCGCGCATTAACACCACCCTACACACACACACACATGGGACAATTTACAATTGTACCAAGACAATCAACCAACAAACCTGTACGTCTTTGGAGTGTGGGAGAAAAACGAAGATCCCGGAGAAAACCCACGCAGGTCACGGGGAGAACGTACAGATTCCGTACAGACAAGCACCCAAAGTCAGGATCGAACCCGGGTCCCTGGCGCTGTGAGGCAGCAACTCTACCGCTGCACCACCGTGCCGCCCTTCAGACTTCTTCAACCCGAAACGTCGCCAGTGTGAAAAAGGACCCCAACCCAAAATGTCGCCTGTCCATTCCCTCCACCGATGCTGCCTGACCTGCTGAGTTTCTCCAGCACTTTGTGTTTTGCTCAATATTGCGCTGCCGACACACAGCCCGTCGCAGTGTGGCCCTACGGGGGAGACGAGGCGGAGGGCGGCCGTGGCCGTGGGAGAGTGGGGGCTGTCCCGAGGGATGCGCGCCTTCGACCACTTACAAATGTGGTGCTCGGGTTCAGAGTGCCCAGTCACCCATGGCTTGTGTGGGGAAAATGACCCTCACCCTCCCGTCTCCACCGGCCAGTGATGTGATGGACGCGGGGGTCTGGACCAATCGCTGACAAGTCCCACCCCCCTGGCAACGTCATGTCCGTTGCTTGACTTTTCGGCAGAGCAGCCTTTCGGTGAGTTTGTTTTTAGGCGTTCCACCCTTTCGGTTATTTGGCGTTTTGGCTTTGTTTTCATTCGGTTATTTGGCTTCCGCTTCTTTGCTTCGGCTTCTCGTCCTTCGACGCCACGTCCGGGTAGCTAAACCTCTAATGATCTCTATCTTGAATATACGGAGCCGTCAAGCCCCCACAGCCTTCGTGGGTAGTGAGCACCAAAAGCCACCCCTGTCTGGGCAGGCAAATTCCTTCCCATGGAACACATAGAAACATAGAAAATAGGTGCAGGAGTAGGCCATTCGGCCCTTCGAGCCTGCACCGCCATTCGCTATGATCATGGCTGATCATCCAACTCAGTATCCCATCCCTGCCTTCTCTCCAAACCCCCTGATCCCTTTAGCCACAAGGGCCACATCTAACTCCCTCTTAAATATAGCCAATGAACTGGCCTCAACTACCTACTGTGGCAGAGAATTCCACAGATTCACCACTCTCTGTGTAAAAAATGATTTTCTCATCTTGGTCCTAAAAGATTTCCCTCTTATCCTTAAACTGTGACCCCTAGTTCGGGACTTCCCCAACATCGGGAATAATCTTCCTGCATCTAGCCTGTCCAATCCCTTAAGAATTTTGTACGTTTCTATAAGATCCCCCCTCAATCTTCTAAATTCTAGCGAGTACAAGCCGAGTCTATCCAGTCTTTCTTCATATGAAAGTCCTGCCATCCCAGGAATCAATCTGGTGAACCTTCTCTGTATTCCCTCTATGGCAAGAATGTCTTTCCAACACAAGGAACTGCAGATGCTGGAATCTTGAGCAAAGCATAAAATGTTGTAGAAACTTAGCGGGTCAGGCAGCATCTGCGGTGGGAGTGGACAGGTGACGTTTTGGGTCAGGACCTTTCTCATCTCAGTCCAGGGGTGAAGGAAAGAGCGTTCACGTCCTGGTCCTGAATGGCTGGTCGCTCATTCTGAGACTGATCCCCAGTTCCATATAGACTGATCTCAGCAACAGCTTGTAAAAAATTGAACCATTTACTGAATACGTCCTCAAGGTATTTCCTAAGAATTTTAAAATAGAATTGAATGATGTTTATCTGCAGTCATTTTCATTTGCCATTTCTGTAAACTGATTAGCTTTTTAAAAGAAAATAGAAACACATGGGTTTAAATGTACGTTAAAATATAAAACTTCTTTTTTTAAATAGAAACATCTATGCGCTTTTTAGCAAGTGAGGGTGGAAACAATAATCTGACTGTATAAATTATTTTTTTCTGGGCTAGAGAGGTTGTTGAACAATGATAATGAGTTGGCATGCTGTTAAATGATCATGAATACTTCATTTAGCAAAGCTTAATGCTTATTGAGAGGACAATGTTCATATCAAATCTCTGGGTCTATGTTAAATGCATCTGCAATTATTACAAGCTATCCCTGTGGAGGAGCTGGTAACATTGATAATAAGTTTAATTTCCATGTAGAAACACGGAACAAGGGGCAGCACGGTGTTCGATCCTGACCATGGATGCTGTCTGTATGGAGTTTGTACATTCTCCACGTGACCTGCGTGGGTTTTCTCCAAGATTTCTGGTTTCCTCCCACACTCCCAAGACGTGCAGGTAAATTAGCTTGGTAAATGTAAATTGTCCCTAGTGTGTGTGTGTGTGTGTAGAATAGTGTTAATGTGCGGGGATCGTTGGTAGACGCGGACCCAGTGGGCTGAAGGGACTGTTTCCGCGCTGTATCTCCAAACTAAAAACTAAACTACACCGCCGAAGCTGATTACACACTAAAGGACACAAACTGCTGAAGAACTGATTGTCCACCATGTTATGTCATAGAGTCATGTAGCATAGAAACAGGCTCTTCGGCCCAACTTGCCCATGCTAACCAATGCAAGATTAGGTCCGTTAAAGTCCATTTAAAGATAGTCTGAAGGTCTCCTATAAGGTAGATTGTATAACATGACTGCTCTCTAGTTGGCAACATTAAGTTGCCCGATAACAGCTGGAAGGAAACCGTCCCTGAATCTGGCGTTTTCACATTTCTGTACCTCTTGCCTGATGGGAGAGGGGAGAAGAGGGGTGAGATTCATCCTTGGTTATGCTGCAGCATGAGGTGTAGATGGAGTCAATGGAAGGGAGGTTGGTGTGTGTGGTGCTCTGGGCTACGTCCACAACTCTGCAATTTCTTGAGGTCTTGCATGGAGCTGTTTCCAAACCATGATGTGATGCCTCCTGATGAAATATTTCCTACAGAGCATCTGTAGAAGTTGGTGAGAGTTGTTGGGGACCTGCTGAACTTCCCAAGCCTTATAAGGAAGTAGAGGCACTGATGGTCTTTCTTAGCCATTGCTTTGATATGGCTGGTCCAGTTTGATTGGACTCCTGCATGCTTTGATTTGACCAGATAGCACACAAAACAATGTTTTGCCCTTATCTCAGTACACATGAAAATAATGAACCAATACTAATTCTAACCTATCCATGCTCTAGTATTGATTGGGTTTAAAACTCTTCAAAATTTGATTTTTTAAATTTGAAATAAAAAAACTCTGCATTGTAAATATGAACAGAAATAGACTTGGTAAATTATCATCAGTGAGCATTCTTAGCCAGAGGGTGGTGAATCTGCAGAATTTATTGCCACAGACGGCTGTGGAGGCCAAGTCAATGGATATGTTTAATGCAGAGATTGACAGATTCTTGATTAGTACGGGTGACAGGGGTTATGTGGAAAAGGCAGGAGAACAGGGTTAGGAGGGAGAGATAGATCAGCCATGGTTGAACGGCTGAGTAGACTCGATGGGCCGAATGGCCTGATCCTGCTCCAACAACTTACAAACTTATCGAGAATGAGATTTGAAGCCAGATGTATTCTCATTACATGAGCACCAGTAATCTTCAACACACTTCCTCTCATCAGACCACCAACATCAACTGCATCCCTTGCCACAATACCACCTGAGACTTCAGAATCCTCCCTTTCTAGACCACCAACAAAACCAAAATCACTTCCTCACATTAAATCACTGGCAAAATCAGATGTGTTTCTTAATGTCAGACCACAAAGGAACTCAGACTCTAGACCACCAGTACAACTGATGCAACTCGTTCCAGTTAGGCTGCAAAACAAAAAAAAACCCAGAGGAGAATAAACGAGAATGCAAGAAAATATGTTTTTATTGCCTGTCCAAAACTTGTACTCAGGATGGGATGCATCTTGCCAAATCCCTGTATTATGTCCAGATGCAATGTGATAAAACTGTCATTAACAGCCGGGACCCATCCTGGTTGCTGGGTAATAAACGCTTACAGTAGAACACCTATTGTTTCAATTCCAGCATCTATGGGAATCAGTCTTTAGATCACACTTGTCTGATTTTTCCTGAGTTTTGAAATATTTAGGAGGTCCTACTGCAGTTGTACAGGGCCCTGGTGAGATCGCACCTGGAGTATTGTGTGCAGTTTTGCTCTCCTAAGTTGAGGAAGGACATTATTGCTGTTGAGGGAGTGCAG
The DNA here is from genome assembly GCF_028641065.1 of Leucoraja erinaceus. Lineage (NCBI taxonomy): Eukaryota > Metazoa > Chordata > Chondrichthyes > Rajiformes > Rajidae > Leucoraja > Leucoraja erinaceus. Next base: position 3,541,731 of record NC_073409.1, on the reverse strand, counting down.
CGTAGGTCAACCAGGTTAAATCCCGGGATGGCGGGACTGACATATGATGAAAGAATGGGTCGACTGGGTTTGTATTCACTGGAATTTACAAGGTTGAGAGGGGATCTTAGAGAAACATATAAAATTCTTGGACAGGTTAGATGCAGGAAAAATGTTCACACTGCTGGGGGAGTCCAGAACCAGGGGTCACAGTTTAAGAATAATTTAGGACTGAGATGTGGAAAACCTTTTTCACCCAGGGAGTTGTGAATCTGTGGAATTCTCTGCCACAGAAGTCAGTAGAGGCCAATTCATTGGATGTTTCAAGAGGGAATTATTGTAGATTTAGCTCTTAGGGCTAATGGAAGCAAGGGATATCGGGGAAAAAGCAGGAATGGGGTACTGATTTCAGATGATGAGCCATGATCATATTGAATGGCGGTGCTGGTTTGAAGGGCTGAATGCCTACTCCTGCACCCATTTTTCTATGTTTCTATGTTTCTATTCCTTACTGCAATTATAATGCTGTTCTAAAATTAAATTGACAGTGGGAGAGTTGCCACCTTACTGAGTCAGGGACCCGGGTTTGATCCAGACCACTGGTATTTGTCTGTACGGAGTTTGTATGTTCTCCCCATGACCCAAGTGGGTTTTTTTACCCCGAAGCTACAGTTTTCTTCCCGCACTCTATAGACGTACAGGAGGTTTTGTAGGTTAATTTGGTTTGATAAAATTGTAAAAAATGTCCCTAGTGTGTGTAGGGTAGTGTTAGTGTGCGGGGATTGCTGGTTGGCGAAGGGCCTGTTTCTGTGCTATATCTCTAAAAACTAAAACAAAAATCATCCCCACAAGTGATATTGACCAAGCTCCTCAATCCATGGCTTTAAAACTTCAGTGCCTATTCTTAGATTTCACATCACCTCTCCTTAACACCCCTATTAATTTGTTGCCGTCTATTTGGCTTTTAAAAAAGATGGATGTGTTCACACTCTTTCTCCCCTTGGTGCCCCTTTGTGCCACACCCACTGCACGAGGGAATTAGCAGTGAGGTTGGAGGTAATATATTAGTTTGCCGTGCTTTACGGGATTCCATCACAGTGTCAAGTTATTTTTATTGCTTTGGGAACACTGCACACTTTGAATGTTAGTTGCACAGCCGGCAGCAACACTGTAGGTAACTCCCTCCCTCCTTCTGACAACTGATACCCAGCGTATAAACGTCACCTCACCAGGGCGGTACGGTACGGTGGCGCAGCCATAGAGTTGCTGCCTTACAGCGCCAGAGACCCGGGTTCGATCCTGACTAGGGGTGCTTGTATGTAGGGCGTGTACGTTCTCTCCGTGACCTGCGTGGGTTTTCTCTGAGATCTTCAGTTTCCTCCCACACTCCAAAGACGTGCGGGCTTGTAGGCCTGGTATAAAATGTAAATTGTCCCTCATGTAGGATAGTATTAGTGTGCGGGATTTGGTGGGCTGAAGGGCCTGTTTCCATGCTGTATCTCTAAACTAAACTAAACTAAACTAAACTAAAAAGTTCTGTAGATTATCACTCCAGGTTGCTGGATTATGTGTAAACAACAACTCACAGCCCACAGCTCGTTGACTACCTGTATTTGCAAATGCCATCCAATTAATTCTCATATTGTAGCCAGTATCATGTTAGGAACTTGTCACACTGCTACAATCTTCATATCGTATTGAAACTATTTGATTTGCAAAGGTTCTTGAACATCACGAAACAACTAGGAAGGAACTGCAGATGCTGCTTTACAAAAAAAAAGACACACAGTGCTGGAGTAACTCAGTGAGTCAGGCAACATCATTGGAGAACATGGATAAGTGGATGGAACATGGACACATGGATGGGACAGGTTTGGAGGGATATTGGCAAAACGTAGGCAGGTGGGACTAGTGTAGCTGGAACATGTTGGCCGGTATGGGCAAGTTGGGCTGAAGGGCCTGTTTCCATGCTGTATCACTCTATGACTCGGCTCTAAGTGACGTTTTGGGTCAGGACCCTTTATCCGACTTTGATGTGTTTAATTTACTTTCACTAGCATCACCATGCTCTCATTTCACCCCGACCATTATAAAGAAGGTACAGAAGTCTGATAGCCATGACTACCAAGTTCAAACATTAAGTATAAAAGTAGTGAGGTTATGTTAGAGTTGTATAAGACTTTGGTGGGGCCATATTTGGAGTTTTGTGTTCAGTTTTGGTCACTCAGTTATAGGAAAGATTTTATTAAGATGTAAAGGGTGTAGAAAAGATTTAGTTGAGGCAGGTACCATCACAATGTATAAAAGACATTTGGACAGGCACATGGATAGGATAGGTTGAGTAGGGTATGGGCCAAATGCTGACAAGCGGGGCTAAAGAGCTCCATCTACACTAGTCCCACCTGTCCATATTGCCCTCCATAACCTGTCATATCCATCTAAACCTGTCCTATCCCAAAAAGCAGGGGGTTGAGTTGTTACCCAAAATTGGAGCATTCAATGTTCATACTGTCAGGGTGTAAGCTGCCCGAGTCTGAAGAAGGGTCTCGACCCAAAACGTCACCTATTCATTCTCTCCAAAGATGCTGCCTGTCCCGCTGAGTTACTCCAGCTTTTTAGTGTTCATCTTCGAGCAAATTAAAGAACAACTTTCTTGCAAAACACCAGCTGGCTCATCAATACCCTTTGCGGGAAGGAATGCTCTTATCTTGACTCATTCTGACTTATTCCCGACCCACAGTTGTGTGGTTGCTCTTGGAAAGAAATGATCTAACAAGCCAGTCATCTCAAGAGCAATTGATTCTTGATGAGGCCATTGTTCTTCATGAAGAACAGGCATTGTTGTTGCCCAGTTTTTTTCCCCCAACCATCACCTAGAGTTCTCCATCCATTGGCACACATTAAAGCACAAAGTGGAAGGTAACTTTCCAGCTGGTCATAGAGTCATACAATGTGGCCCACTTCCTCTTACTGACCTTTTTGTTACACTTCAGACCAATAGACCTTCGAGATACAGCGCGGAAACAGGCCATTCAGCCCGCCGAGACCGCGCCGACCAGCGATCCCGGCACACTAACACTATCCCACGCACTTGGGACAATTTAACATTTTTACCAGAACCAATTAACCTACAAACCCGCACGTCTTTGGAGTGTGGGAGGAAACCAGAGCACCCGGAGAAAACCCATGCGGTCCCAGGGAGAACAAGCAAACCGCACACAGACGGCACCCGAGGTCAGGATTGAACCTGGGTGTCTGGTAGCTCTCCCAGCTGTGCCACTGTGTGGCCCTGTTCTATGCTACATCAGTATTTGCTACAGTATATAACATGAGCTGAACAGTCGTATGGCAGTGGAGGTTTTCTCTCCTTCTCGGGCATTACAATTCCCCGCTGCAAAGTCCCCTCCCCGCAAACACACACGCGAACAGATGGTCATTTTCTCTCCACTCTGCAGTCTTCATAATTGTTGCTGCCAAATTAGGTGCGGAATTTGGAAAAGTTTGTGGCTCCAGGCTTATACTTCCAGAAAGTAAGTCTAATATTGGCAGGGGCTGCCTTGCTTGTAATTCCATAGCCTCCAGCATTTACCTTGGAATAAACCTTGGAACGAGAGAAGCCTACTGAGATGGAACTGAGTAAGTGGGGGGAAAACTGGTACTCATATCACTTGTGGTTTGTCACTCTCTGTTTTTCTGACACAACACTCATGTTATTAACTTCAAAGCGGAAAATCTTGGCAATCAATATATACGTTGAAACTAAGTTGGGAAAAAATGGAAAATGCAACTCAAACCAACTATTGAACAATCCACAAATCCTCCAACACTTTGGTATTGAAATCAAAGAGATTGATCACGATAAACTGGGGAGGTTAGGGAAAAGCCTTGTTTGAACGTATAAGATTGCACCTGGGGTGGCAAGGTGGCACAGTGGTAGAGCTGCTGCCTTACAGCACCAGCCAGAGACATGGGTTCGATCCTGACTACAGGTGCTGGTCCGTACATATTTGGTACGTTTTTCCCGTGATCTGCGTGGGTTTTCTCTGATCTGATCTTCGGTTTCCTCCCACACTTCCAAAGACATAGATACAAAGATACATAGACAATAGATGCAGGAGTAGGCCAATCGGCCCATTGAGCCAGCACCGCCATTCAATGTGATCATGGCTGATCTTGACCCGAAACGTCACCTATTCCTTCGCTTCATAGATGCTGCTTCACCCGCTGAGTTTCTCCAGCATTTTTGTCTACCTTCGATTTTCCAGCATCTGCAGTGCTTTCTTAAACATTTCCTCGATTGTGGTGTCCCTGTAGGCAATAGAGCAACTGATCAGCCTGCTGTGGAGCTGTGGAGAAATAGACCTCGAAACTGCCTGGTTTCTGAACCATCCACTCAAGAAATAACTTTGTAAACTGTGTTGTGCCTCACACTGCGGAACTGTAGTTGCATCGATAGACTGATGATACAACGTCTTTTACTGAGTTCACTGGACAGGCTGACCCATAAACAGTGCAGGACCTTCAGTATGCTTTAGTTTAGATGTACAGCACAGAAACAAGTGTAGGTATGACGTAATAAAATTTGATATATTCTGACTTGCATATGGTGATAGTTTTCTGGATCCTTTCAGTAACCCAGCATAGAGGCAAACTTCCAGCAATTTTCCAAGGCCAACCTTGTTAATGTTTTGTGGGCATTTCCAAGTTGAACATGGCTTACAATCAATGGGGCCTGGCCAACTCTTTGCAATTGCAGCTCTTAAAGCCTTGCGGCACCCAATTTGAATTGTTACCTGATATTTGCAGACTAATGAAATAAGAGTATGGGAATATCCAGTACAGGAACAGACCGTTTGGCCCATGATGTGAATTTAAACTAATCTTTTCTAATCTCATGGTCTATATCCCACCATCTACTGCCTGGCCTTGAGCCCGCCAAAATGGCTTCTTAAATGTTGCGATTGAGCAATGTTTCCATCGCCTCCCCAGGCAGCATGCACCCTCCACTCTTTGTGTAAAAGAGTGCCACACTAAACCTTCCCCCTCTCACCTTAAAGCTTTACTATCTGACATTTCCACGCCACTGGGTGGCACAGCACAGTTGCTGCCTCACAGCACTAGAGACCCGGGTTCGATCCTGGCTACGGGTGCTGTCTTTACGGAGTTTGTGCGTTCTCCCTGTGACCTGCCTGGGTTTTCCCTAGGTGCTCCGGTATCCTCCCACGCTCCAAAGACGTACAGGTTTGTTGGTTAATTGGCTTGGTGTAATTTTAAATTATCCGTAGTGTGTGTAAGATAGTGCTGGTGTACAGCAGCATCTATGGAGCGATGGAAATAGGTAACGTTTCAGGCCAAAACCCTTCTTCAGACTGATGTAGGGTGGGGGGGGGGGGGGGGGGGGGGCGGGGCGAAATGACTGACTGTTTACACTATCCATAAGACATTGAGGCAGGGTGAGGCAATTCATCTCATCCAGACTATGAATATCCATATCTCACATAGTTTGAAATACTTCTAATAGGTTGGCCCCATGTCTCCGATGCTCCAGAGGAAAATAAACAAATGTGTCCAACCTTTTAGCTGATGGTCTCCAATTTAAGCAACATTCTGCTGATCGGTGGAAACATTATTTTAAATTCTTCCCACATTGACCTTTCCATCCAGGGCCTCCTCCATTGCCAGAGTGAGGCAACTTGCAAACTGGAGGAACAGCACCTCATATTCCGCTTGAGTAGCTTGGAACCCAATGGTATGAATGTTGAATTCTCCAATTTTAAGTAACTAAATAAAAACATCACTTCCTTTCCTTCCCCCACTATCTTTACTCCCCCCTCTCCCATGTGCTCCCCCCCCTCACCCCCCTGGACTTGCACCTATTTCTCTCCACCCTCTCCCCTTCCACCTACATTCCCTCATCTAGTGCAAACATAATGGACCAAAGGGCCTGTCCTATACTGTTCAATGATAGAACAGGTTTAAAGGGCCGAATGGACTGCACACTTCCCTATGTCCCAAAGGTGATACTATTTTAGTTTCCTCCTCCCACCAAGGGTTTCCTTTCCTTTCTGTCAGGATACAGAAGGGAACGTTTGCAAATGCCATGGGCAAGGATCCCGACTGAGTTACTCCAGCACTTTATGCATTTATTTCGTAAACCAGCATCTGCAGTTTCTCATGCCGGCACCATATGGGATTGGATGGGAATGTTAGAATTAATAGTCAGCATTCTGGCCAGTGTCACAATATTAATTTAATATGTAGGCAATGATATTCACCACAAATTATTACCTTGACATTTAGCATAAGGCATTAGTATATTTTCACTCATTAGAGACAAAGAGTCTTGCAGTGTGGAAAACAGGCCCTTCAGCCCAACTTGCCCGCACTCAGCAACATGTCCCACCTACACTAGTCCCACCTGCCTGTGTTTGGCACATATTCCTCTAATCCTGTCCTATCCATGTACCTGTTCAAATGTTTCTTAAACATTACAATAGCACCTGCCTCAACTACCTCCTCCAGCAGCTCATTCCATACACCCACCACCCTCGCTGTAAAAATGTTACCCCTGAGGTTAATATTAGCTCTTTCCTCCCTCACCTTGTAAAGCATTCCACATGTCTGCAGTTTCCCGAGGACACACCTTCTCACCGGATGTTTCGTGTTGCACTGTGGTGGCCATCCATGCCACCGGAAGGTGATCGTACAGACAGTGTTTCACTCTCAGGCATCATATAGAGTGTCTGCTCATTTAAACCATGCAGTAAGGATGCAGGGTGAAGCTGTCTCGCCTGCCAGCAACCGGCGTGTTAACAGATGGATAGTGTTGGCCAGTACAAACATGGTTTCCCACATGGGAGACTTGCGGATGAGGTTCCCAGCCAAGGAGATGATCTTTCCCTGCTTCTCCTCTTGCAAGGCAATTGGGTGGTGCATAACACAAGCATACTGCGTTCAAACGCACCTGTAGACTTGCTGCCTTACAGCGCCAGAGACTGCGGGTGCTGTCTGTACAGACTTTGTACGATCTCCAGCATAGGTTTTCCCCGGGTGCTCCAGTATTCCCACACACACCAAATAGGTACGGGTTTGTAGGTTAATTTGGCTTTGGTAAAAATTGTAAATTGGCCCAAGTGTGTCGGACAGCGCTAGTGTGCGGGGATCACTGGTCGGTGCGGACTCGGTGGGCCGAAGGGCCTGTTCCTGTGCTGTATCTCTAAACTAAACTAAACTAAGCTGGGATCTCACCACCATTGTATAAAGGTGTAATATTACATTTATGGTAGAGTAGACACTGTGTATGATCATCAACTATGTACTGAAAACCAAAATAAGCTGGGATTCACTAAACTATTGTGTCAAGTCAAGTCAAGTCAAGTCGTTTAATTGTCACATACACATATGAGTAGCAGTGAAGACAGTGGTGCTCGCGGATCATCAGCAAACAACACTTGAAAACCAAACAAATATAAACACAATCATAACACACATTTTGCTTTACATAATAAAACTAAGGAAAAAACTATTGTGATGGTATTGTTGAATGCCATTTTATGAATGTCATTATGAATGTCTTTTGACCTCAGCCAACTCAGCTACTTTGCAACTTTAGACCTTTGTGTCTGATTATTCCTCAATTGATAAAATAAATATGAAAGAGGAATACCATTGAGAAGATCTAACGTGTCTCTCTAGGTAAACGTGGAGGGATTGATTCCACGCTCCCTACAGCAATGACATCCATTAGTCTTGCTTCGAGGGCAAGGACTGTGCTATTCCGTCCGTTAAAATTAATGGATGGAAAATTGCACTCCGTTGCTTTGCGATACCGATCCAACTGAGAGTTGAGGCATTAGCTCTCGTTGCTTCTCATCACAGCTTCCAAGTGTCTTTCAAGTGACTTCCTGAAATTGAGCCTAAGTATCCCTTTCACCAGTTTTGTGGGATTGAATGGTAATTGAAACATTGTTGATAATCCTCAATGAAATGAAGCACGAAGACTCATTCACTAAGCCTCGGAAAGCTAAGGCTCAGGGGGTTAGGACAAGGTAATGACTCCCTATAAAAGATATTTCTCAGCTGATTAAGCTTATTCAGAGTCAGACATCTGGAACAACCAGTGAAGAAAGTACTCTTTCAAGTACTTGCCAGTTTTGCCCTTAACATCTTCATTTTAAATATTATTGTAACTGATTATGTTGTGTTGGATATGGCTATGGGCAGGATTACAGATTATTGTTCATGATATAAGATTGGAGGTAAAAAGATAATTTGGTTGTTATTAATTTGAGAGATAAGTTGGGCTAATGTGACATGTTCAGTTTTAATTTTAGGAAGGGATACTTACATGAATTGTAAGAGTGTAGGTCGAGTTTCAATAAATCTTCGGATGAATTCCAGATCCATACTTATTCAAAGGGAGTTCAGGTCAAAGTTAGGAATATAACATTCCCATTAAGTGTTGATCCCTACAGGGTGTATGGAATTGGTGTTCACCCTTGCATTTCAATAGGATTACATTTATAGCTGAGAGGCTGAGCCTATCTTAAAACGTGCGTGCAATTTACTGAATTACTTCACTTGCAATTCACTCTCAAAAAATGTATAATAATAAATATACAATAATGACTGCAAGCGAATTGGGAGGAAAAAAAAGTGATAATCACTCTGTTTTTCTACTTGCAACTCCAATTAAATAGCGGGCCGCGCCAGAGGTCAAATGCAAACGAAGGTTCGTGAAGGGAAGGAAAAAGAACAATGACCAAGCAACTGGGTCAAGAGGCAATATCACAAATAGTTCAAGTCTAGACAGTAATGAATAGTCTTATAATTTGCGTTTGATGACTTTATAATGTCTAACCTTTGCTACTGCAATAAAAGCACCTGGTCTGTGCTGGACTTCCCATTTCCTCGTGAACAGCAGTAACAGCGGCCCCAGCCCATTGTTAGAGTAGGCTGCCGATGTTTGCCATGAAATGGGAGCCAAAATACCGCACAATGCTCACACACAAATACTAATCCCCAGACACCATTTCAAACAAGTGTTATTTTATTTACCCAGATTCATCTGGACAGGAAAGTACTGGTGGCTAATCCATACTCTAACACAACATTGATCTATATGCACACCAGTATTAATCTGACTACAGTTTTATTCATGTAAGACTATCAATAACTGCTTAGGGTCTTTTTGGAATCTAGGAAAAATTGCCTTGGTGAAGTTGTCACATTAGGACGTAAATCTTTTCTTCAACATTCACGCAAAGCATAATCTCTTTGTGCTGCTTGTCACTCTATTTTAACCACAGTTTACTTTGAATCAGAATTTAAAATAACAGCTTTAGTGATAGTGTTTACCCATTTCATTTAAATAGATTAAGTGGTTTCACTAATTACTCACTTAATTGCCAAAGGAAATGCGATTTAGACGTTTTGTGATTCCAGCTTTGTATTTTTACAAGTCGATCTATCTTTTATACTTTGCCATATTTGATATGTTTTCCCCTTTTAAATGAATATTTCAGACCAGCATAGATACAATTATTAGAGACAAGGCTTGCGTGTAACAAAAGCAAACATTCAGTTTAGAGAGGGTCATTCTGAGCATTACTTCACATTATTTCATGTTAAAACATGACTAAGGTTAGTTGTATGTTCATAAGTGCCACATGTCACGAGGTGACGTCTGTATGGTCGTGAGTAGTCGCCCAAAGAGTCATATCTTTTCTGGTCGCCATTGGAATTACAACATGTTGAACATTTTCGGTCACCTGCTGCGACTATGACGGGTGCCGGCAAGTCACCGAAAAAATCGCGTAAGTGGGACAGGCCCTTTACTCTGCACTCGTGACTTCACACTAATATTTCAATCGGACTACGTTTCATGGTAGAAATGGTGCATACTTTATTAAACCGTGTGCGTCATTTAGTTTAGTTTAGAGATACAGCGCGGAAACAGGCCCTTCAGCCACTGAGTCTGCACCGACCAGCGATCCCCGCACACTAACACTGTCCTACACACACTAGGGAGAATTGACATTAATACCAAGCAAATTAACCTGCAAACCTGGTGTGGGAGGAAATCGAAGATCTCGGAGAAAACCCACTCGGTCACAGGGAGAACATATACTCCGTACAGACAGCACTCGTAGTCAGGATCGAACTGAGGTCTCTGGCACTTTAAGCCCTGTAAGGTAGCAACTGTACCGCTGCACCACCAGTAGAGCAAAATTAATGAATTTATGAATTAACGATTATACAAAATTAACAGAATATATTAAATCATTTGGAGATTTATTCGTGATTGAGGTGAGTTTCACCTGCATTGGTATCAATGACAATATTTTATTTCATATTACAGCACGGAAACAGGCCGTTCGGCACACCGTGTCCAGGCTAACCATCGATCATCCACTCACACTCGTTCTATCGTACCTGTCGGACTGGCCCTCACCTCGTGAACCATGTTCAAGGTGCTTCATTACTCCAGTCATGGCGTAAGCAAGGTGGGATTCTGAAGCTGCACTGGAATAGGTTCCGAGAAGATTCGGCTTCAGAACAGGTTTGTGCTAGGTGAAATGTGTAGGAAGGAACTGCAGATGTTAGTTTACACCGAAGATGGACACACAATGTCGGAGTAACTCTTGCAGCATCTCTGGAGAGAAGGAATGGGTGATGGCATCACCATCTGCTGTGACCTGTCGCTTTCATACCTTACCCCTCCATTGGTCAGCCATGATCACATTAAATGGCAATGCTGGCTTGAAGGGCCGAATGGCCTACTCCGGCACCTATTGTCTATGTATCTATGTATATCTCTTGATTACCTCTCCCCTGACACTCAGTCTGAAGAAGGGACTCGACCCGAAACGTCACCCATTCCTTCTGTCCAGAGATGCTGCCTGTCCCGCTGAGTTACTCCAGCATTTTGTGTCTATCATCTTGTGCTTCACTGCTCCAATAATAAGATAAACTGCGTGGAACTCCAACACATTTATCCTGTTTAATATGGAAGTCTCAAACATTGGGAGATGGAGGTGGAAAGAAAGGTTGGACACTAACGCACTGAATTCACTTGCCTTTGACCAAAAGGTGATGGCCATTTATTGATCAGGCACGGGTTATTGATTGGGGGACGATCAGCCATGATCACAATGAATGGCAATGCTGGCTCGAAGGGCCGAATGGACTCCTCCTGCACCTATTGTCTATGTTCGCCCATATCCCTCTATATCTTTCCTTTCCATGTACCTATCCCAGTCTTTTAAATGTTGTTATAGTACGTGCCTCAAATACCTCCTGTGGCAGCTTGTTCCGTATTCCCACCATTCTCATACTAAAAATGTTGCCCTTCAGCTTCCTATTAAAAAAAAAAAAATTACAATGCACGGAGCGGTCAGGAATGAAGTTAGCTAACAAGATTCAAGATTCAAGAGATTCAAGAGAATTTATTGCCAGATCCAAGACAAGAATAATCTGGTCATACATAATTGACTTTGGTACTTTTAACAATAAATCAATAACACTTGTTGCATCTGTTAACAATTTTCAATTTGTAATTTAGTTTAGTTTAGTTTTGTTTAGAGATACAGGGGCAGAAACAGGCTTTTCGGCCTACCACTTCCACGCCGGCCAGCGATCCCCGCACGCCAATATTATCCTACACACTAGGGACAATTTACAATCTTTACCAAAGCCAATTAACCTACAAACCTGTACGTCTTTGGGAAGTGGGAAGAAATGGGAGAACCGGAGGAAAACCCTCGCAGGTCACGGGGAGAACGTACAAACTCCGTACAGACAGCATGTGTAGTCAGGATCGAACCCGGGTCTCTGGCGCTGTAAGGCAGTAACTCTACCGCTGCACCACTGTGCCACTCACATGTAATACAGTTGTGGTGTACAAGTATAAATTATTAGAAACAATTTTCATGGAAGGTAATAAACACCATTCCTAAAATGAACATGGTAGATTTGTTTTTGTTATACAATATACAATGTACATCGTTCCAGATGTAATCAAACAATGCCAGATTATCTTTCCTCTGTGATATTCTCTTTCTATTAAAGATTAGACCACTTAAAAAGCCTGAATCCTATTGTTTAGTAATTCTAATGTGGAAGATTTGTTTGATTTTTCCTGAGAGGGAATGATTTAATTAGGATTTCACCAGATGGCTGATTCTCTGCACTGCCAATGGGTCCATCTCGTTATTCCCACTCCTTTCAGCCGCTCTGTATAAATAGGGTTAAATCGCAAAGCCGAACCAAACTGCAGCCACAGTGGAGGGGGATGAGTGTGGAAGAGTTCATGGGTAATACACCCTGCATGAAAATGAAATGCCTTCTATATTCTGTTGTGCTGAAGCAAAGTAAGAATTTCATTGTCCTATCTGGGAAACATGACGATAAACTCTCTTGAATCTTGAGTCAGGGGATATGGGGAGAAGGCAGGAACGGGGTACTGATTGGGGAATGATCAGCCATGATCACATTGAATGGCGGTGGTGGCTCGAAGGGCCAAATGGCCTACTCCTGCACCTATTGTCTATTGTCTATTATCACTAAACTAAACTATACTAAACTAAACTCAACCAGTCTGAAGAAGGGTTCCTCACCCAAAATGTCACCAATCATTTTTCTCCATAGATGCTGCCTGACCTGCTGAGTTACTCCAGTGTCTATCTTCGGTATGTACCAGCATCTGCAGTTCCTTTCCACACACTAAACTAAGCTGTGTGATGAAACTTCCAGACATTCATACTTTAATATTGCAAAATCTTCATGAAATATTCAATGCGTGATGATTTGCGTCATGGTGCATGCCCTTGTATGCTCTGCATAAGTGCATCAAGCATGCGAATGTACAGGATTCATGCCAGCAAGCACAAATCATGTTTTGCAATCAATTTTATGCCTCAGCTGAATTGCACAGCGCATGAGAAAGATTTGCCACACAAGTTAATTCCTCGCACACTGAGCCTAAATTTGCTGCATGCTCTGCAGGATGGGTTTTGTGATCAGGACATCTTGAATGTGCTGGCAGATGTTTGATTCCATTTCCCAGTTCCCTTTTCTAGGGAAAGCACGCGTGTGCAGCTGTGTTCCGATCAAATGGAGCTCTTGAAATTCGATCTTGCTTCACTAGGGGACCCTTGGATCTCAGCACTCTCTCCAAGCTGAACTTCATCTTTCGCTGAGCTCCGAGCAGACTCCATCTGACCGCCCACTGGCCCAGTTCCAGCTGAGATTTGCAGAAGGATGCAGGCATGTGTAGGAAGGCACTGCAGATGCTGGTTTAAACTGGAGATAGACACAAAATGCTGGAGCAACTCAGCTGGACAGGCAGCATCTCTGGAGAGAAGGAATGGGTGACGTTTCGGGCTGAGACCCTTCTTCAGATGTAGCATGTGGCTGGACTGAGTCCGCACTTTTGCTACTTCCGTTCGTGTGCTGCCTCTGATCCAAGCAAATGCCTTGCTAATTTTACCCAAACCATCGATAGAAATCTCGCCAAACCTTACCCCAGGATTTCAAATGGCCAAGAGAAGGGAAAGATTGCCCACCCAGCCTGCTGCTATTTCACAAAGACAAGTTGTCAGCCACTATTGCTGCAACTTTCAATCTTATAGCATGTTTATAGTTTCCAAGCCGAACGACTGATGCGGAAATCAGTGCATAAATCTCCAAACATTAATAGCAACCCTTTGTTTCTCTACTTGCACTTTGCCCCATCTTTTAACTTTGTCATGCTTCATTGCGGTGATTAGTTTTGTTTAGTTTAAGGTTAGTTTTGTGATACAGCGCGGAAACAGGCCCTTCAGCCCACCGAGTCCGCGCCGACCAGCGATCCCCGCACATTAACACTATCCTACACACACTAGGAACACTTTACAATGTTACCGAAGCCATTTAACCTGCAAACCTGCATGTCTTTGGAGTGTGGGAAGAAACTGGAGCATCCGGCAAAAACCCACACGTGTCACAGGGAGAACGTACAAAACTGTACAGGCAGCACCCGTAGTCAGGATCGAACCGGGTCTCTGGCGCTGTAAGGCAGCAACTCCACTGCTGCGCCACCGTGCCGCAACTTAAAAACCTGAGGAGACACATGTGCAGAATAAAATTACGATCCTCCAATGTTGTTCTTGGCACCCAAATACTCAACACACATGGCATGAGGTTCCTTTGCTATTTTAATGAAAGCAGTAACTTATTTGACATAAATATTTAATGCTTCTGCTAACAAAAGAATGAACCGCATTATATCACACCTTTCATCTCGTCCAATGATCACTGAATGCATAGACACAGAGTGCTGGAGTAACTCAGCTGGACAGGGAGCATCTCTGGAGAGAAGGAATGGGTGACGTTTCGGGACGAGGGCCCTTCTTCATAATCCTCAGTCTCGACTCGAAATGTCACCTGTCCATTCTCTTCCAGGTGTTGCCTGGCCTGCTGACCTCCTCCAGAATTCTTATTTCTCAATGGCTTCGTTGACAGCATTTTGTGTCTATCTTCAGCGTTAAAACAGCATTCATCCACTGCTTACTGCGATGAATGTACAAACAGTTACTTTAATTTAGCTTACTCAGTGTTCATACAAATACCTGTCAGATCTGTGATTGTTTCATTAATGTAGAATAGTGAATAATGATCCATTGAAACAAAGACTTAAATCTTTCATGTTTTTACTTATTTACTGCATTCCGACTGCTGCTGAAGAAATGTATCACTCTCTTGTATCTGTGGTAGTATTTCACACAAACATATTAAGTAATAATGATATGAAACACCTTTACATCATAACCCTTCAGTTCCACCACAGCTCCAATTGATATTTCTGATACTAAACCTATATAAAATTGCTAAATATATTTATTGCACGATGGCACAGTGGTAGAGTTGCTGGCTCACAGCGCCAGAGACCCGGGTTCGATCCTGACCACGGGAGCTGTCTGTACGGAGTTTGTACGTTCTCCCCATGACGGCGTGGATTTTTTCTGAGATCTTCGGTTTCCTCCCACACTCCAAAGACGTGCAGGTTTGTAGGTTAATCGACACGGTGCAAATATAAATTGTCCCTAGTGTGTGTAGGATAGTGTTGATGAGCGGGGATCGCTGGTGGGGGTGGACCTGGTGGGGCAAAGCGCCTGTTCCCGCATTGTATCTCTAAAACTATAACTAAAACTAACAATAATATGAAG
Organism: Leucoraja erinaceus; assembly: GCF_028641065.1. Lineage (NCBI taxonomy): Eukaryota > Metazoa > Chordata > Chondrichthyes > Rajiformes > Rajidae > Leucoraja > Leucoraja erinaceus. Next base: position 3,526,546 of record NC_073409.1, on the reverse strand, counting down.
ATAGAATATTTATCTCTTATCGGCAGGAGAAATGGGTACAGTAGTAATTCAGCAACAGGATGAAGGTGCATCTGACTTCATCAAAAGTTCAAAAGTTACTGAAAATTCCTAAATATTCATTAACTATTTAATTCGGAGATACGCTGGCATTGAAAGTCATTGCAACAATTAGGTAAATCTTTGTGCATGAATTGAGCAGCTTGGCACATGTTTAGCTTGGGTTAATTCAAAGATACAGCAGGCCCTTCAACCCGCCTAGTCCAGAACAAGCAGCGATCGCCCAGTCAAGCTAGTTCTGTGTTATCCCACTTTTTTTATCCAGTCCTTATTGGGGCCAAATAACCGACAAAGCCGCACATCGTTGGGATGTGGAAGGAAACCAGCGCACCTGGAGATTGTACAAACGCCACCTACACAGCCAACACCTGAGGTCAGGATCCAGCTCAGATCTCTGGCGCTGTGAGACTGTGGCTCTACAAGCTGACCCACTGTGCAGCCACGACTGTCGTCTCTGTTATTGAGTTCTGAAGCTGCCTTCCGTCAGCAGAGATCTTGGAGTAGTGAGGTCCCTGGTGACCAACCCTCCTTAATATCGCTTGTTACATGTATTTCTCTTGTTTGCTAATCGTGTTACAATTGTGTTTGGGGTTATTAACTGCCCTCTGCTGTGGATAGATCAGAGAGCTTTACTTAAAGCTGTCCGATACCAGGAATCAATAACCTTGTGATTTATGGCCTGTGGCACCACTCAGCATGGTCCAGTGTCCACTGAAGGTGAATCGGCAATCAACGGTGAAAACTCTTTTAGTTTATCTTATTTTAGTTTAGAGATACAGCGCGGAAACAGGCCCTTCAGCCCACACAGTCCGTGCTGGCCAGCGATCCCCGCACAGTAACACCATCCTACACCATGGACAATTTTTACATTTGGAGTTTACTAAGGAGTAAGCCATTTAGAACGGAGATGAGAAAACACTTTTTCTCACAGAGAGTGGTGAGTCTGTGGAATTCTCTGCCTCAGAGGGCAGTGGAGGCCGGTTCTCTGGATGCTTTCAAGAGAGAGCTAGATAGGGCTCTTAAAGATAGCGGAGTCAGGGGATATGGGGAGAAGGCAGGAACGGGGGTACTGATTGGGGATGAACAGCCATGATCACATTGAATGGCGGTGCTGGCTCGAAGGGCTGAATGGCCTACTCCTGTACCTATTGTCTAGTGGCTATTGTCTATTGTCTATTTACCAAGCCAATCAACCTACAAACCTGTACGTCTTTGGGGTGTGGGGGGAAACCGGTGCTCCCGGAGAAAACCCACGCAGGTCACGAGGAGAACGTACAGACTCCATAAGGACAGCACCCGTCGCCAGGATCAACCCCGGGTCTCTGGCGCTGTAAGGCAGCATCTCTACCGCTGCTCCACCGTGCCACCTTATACGTTTTGCAGCGATCATGTCCAATGGCATAGCCCAGGGATCTTTGTTCTGCCCGCAGGTTACAAGCAAGCTTGTGACTTGATTTGCATGTCTACACTAAACCTTAGAAGGGAAACACAAAACAACTCGTGAATGAATCTGAAACATAATACGGTGGGGCTAGGCTAGACATTATTCTAAAACAATTAATGCGGAGAAGGTAAGTCATGACTGATGTATACTTTTGTGGTGCAGATCTATTACATGGAACCTATCCTTTCAAAAAATGTAAGGTAATGTACATGGGAAACCCCATGGAGCACAGAAAGTTAAAGCCCTCTCAACTACTGAATTACTTTGTCGACTTTACATCACAAAATGCCATTCTCATTGCCTTTGTTCAGATTGTGCCTCACTTAATTTATCTTGATGGATTGAATAGCAATTTCTCAATCCTGCTTTCTTATGTTCGCCTTGTTCTAAAGAATGGACAGAGTCTCTGCCCTAGTTGACGTTTCCTGATACCGACTGACCTAGATCTCTTAAAATGGATCATCTGTTTTTAAGGTACTGCTAAAACAGGCCTGATTATACCCAATTAGAGATATCTATCACAGCCCAGCAATTGGAGAGCCCAGAAGGAGGCCATTTAGTTGATTGTGTAGGAAGGAACTGCAGATGCTGGTTAACACTGGAGAAAAGTGCAAAATGCTGGAGTAACTCAGTGGGACAGGCAGCATCTCTGGAGAGAAGTGATGGGTGATGTTTCCCATTCCTTCTCTCCAGAGATGCTGCCATCCCACTGTTACTCCAGCATTTTGTGTCTATCTTCCATGTAATTGATTGTACCTCCACTTGTTCATTGAGAGAGTTATCCAAATATTTCCTCCTGTTCTTACCCTATAACCCTAGATGCTGGAATCCCGAGTGCTGGAGTAACTCTGCAGGACAGGCAACATCTCCGGAGGACATGGATGGGCAACTTTTCGGGTCGGGACCCTTCTTATCTATACACTGTAAATGGCTCGATTGTAATCATGTATTGTCTTTCCGCTGACTGGTTAGCACGCAACAAAAGCTTTTTACTGTACCTTGGTACACGTGGCAATAAACTAAACTGAACTGAACTCAGGCTAATAAATAAATAAGTTGTGAGCATAACTCAAAAATAAAATAATTCACAAATTACTCAAATAACATGGCACGAATGAAACTAATCGGTGTCCCACCTGGAGGCATTCCCATTCCTTCCATTATCCCACTTCCTTTCCCCCCACCCCACACACACTCTTCCACCTAAATCCATTCCTCTGGCTTCACTATTCACTCCTGCTCTCTCCTTATCTCACACCCTTTTGTCTCCTTTTCACCCCTGGCCTTTGTCCACCCATCTGCCAGTCAACCCCTCTCACTTGTATCCACCTATCACTTGTGTGTTGGGAAGGAACTGCAGATGCCGGTTTATACCGAAGATAGACACAAAGTGCTGGAGTAACTCAACGGGTCAGGCAGCACCTCTGGAGAACAAGGATGGGTGACAATTCAGGTCAGAACCCTTCTTCAGACTGACTCTGGCAGGGAGGGAGAATGTTGAATGAAAGCTAGGCACGCGACTTAGTTTAGTTTAGTTTAGTTTATTTTATTTTCGGGATACAGCACGGATAAAGGCCCTTCGGCCCACCGAGTCCATGCTAACCAGCGATAAACTGCCCACTATTTCTATCCTAGATACTAGGGGACAATTTACAGAGGCCAATTAACCTACAAGACCTGCACATCCTTGGAATGTGAGAGGAAACCAGAGCACCGGTAGAAAACCCACGCGGTCACGGGGAGAACGCAAACACTCCGTACAAAGTAGCACCCGTAGTCAGGATCGAACCCGGGTCTCTGGCGCTGTGAGGCAGCAACTCTACCGCTGCACCACTCCACCAGTGGATACTCTATTCAAACCAAAAATAAAATATTTTTTATAGGAAGGAACCGCAGATGCTGGTTTACACCGACGAGAGACACAAAATACTGGAGTAACTCAGCGGGACAGGCAGCATCTCTGGAGAGAAGGAATGGGTTGATGTTTTGGAACGATACCCTCCTTCAGACAGAGAGAATATTTTGCATGGGTCTATTTATGTATTAAATCTCTCTTTGAATATCATCAATTGGACTTGGTTAATGTTCAATAATAAGATCTGCTTCAATTAACATAGTTACGGTAGAGTACATGTATGGACAGGAGCCCAAACAGCAGGTGTTATTTTAATACTAGTACGGGCCCTACACTCCCTTGTTAGCAAGTCTATTACATTTTGCTAGATTAGATTTCTCAGTGGTCCAGAATCAGAACATGCAGAAGCAGAGATAATTTGACACATTCCATTAACCTGGGCAGCACTTCAAAACTGACTTCAAAGTCCATATTTGGATTTACCTAACACAACTCAATTTGGTCGTGGTAATTTCCAGCCCCATAGCTCAATCTGATCTGAGCAAACATGGTCACTTTAGTAGGGGACCAAATTACTGTTAAATGGTTAACATGGGAAAGGCCACAGTATGCAAGTTTTCTTGCTACACATGTAGAAATAGGGAGTTATTTATCTGTGCCCAAAGAATTGCTTTGCCTACGTGTAGAGATTCAGAAGCCACCTTCAGAATCTTCTCAGGGATTTAACACTGTCCCTGTGATATGTGCAAACATTGAGTCTTAAGGGCCTGTCCCACTTAGACGATTTTTTAGGCAACTACAGGCGACTAGTTTGTCGCCACATGTTCGCCGGTGGTCGCTGGGAGTCGTCTCCTCAGTCGCGCAAAAAAGTCGTAGCGTCTTTTTGGTCGCCGCTAAATTTTCAACATGTTGAAACATTTTTGGCGACAGTGGGTTTGACGCCAATGAGCGTAGCTTGACTTCACGTGATGTAGGCGCTGTCGTAGGTTGTCGCCAGGATGACGTAGGTTGTCGCCGGTTTTTCGATGACCTGTTACGACCATGATAGTCGCCGGCAGTTGCCTAAAAAATCGCCAAGTGGGACAGGCCATTGGCATCCTAATAGTGCTTGAACCTCATACAAATTGGAGGAACAGCACCTTATATTTCACTTGAGTAGCTTACAACCCAACGGTATGAACGCATATAGACACAAAAGCCGGATCAACTCAGCGGGTCAGGCAGCATCTCTGGTGAAAAGGAATAGGTGACGTTTCGGGTTGAGCCACTTCCTCAGACTGAGAGTCAGGGAAAAGGGAAAGGAGAGATAGAGAAGGTGATATAGAGAGATATAGAACAAATGAATGAAAGATGTGCACAAAGTAACAATGAACAAGGAATGGTGAAGCCCGCGATGATCCATTGTTGGCTGGGGTTTAGGGGTTAACGAGTTATACAGGAAGTGAAACTCAACAGGGCGATGGTCAAACTGAACTCTCTCATTTTAAGTAACTTCTACTTACACTTCCCTCCCATTCCCGCCCACTCCCCTCGCCCCCTTCCTCTCTCCTAGTCATTTTAATCTAGATGTATTCAAGAGAGAGTTAGATATAGCTGTGAGGGCTGATGGAATCAAGGGATATGGGGAGAAAGCAGGAACGGGGTACGATTTTGAATGTGTAAGAAAGAACTGCAGATGCTGGTTTAAATCCAAGATAGAAACAAAATGCTGGAGTAACTCAGCGGGACGGGTAGCATCTCTGGAGAGAAGGATTGGGTGACGTTTCGGGTCGAGACCCTTCTTCAGACTGATTTTGGATGGTCAGCCATGATCATATTGAACCATAGTGCTGGTTCATAGAAACATAGAAAATAATGGCAGGAGTAGGCTATTCGGCCCTTCAAGCCACCACCGCCATTTTGAAGGGCCGAATGGCCTACCTCTACACCTTTTCTCTATTTTTCTATGTTTACCAGTTCTATCAGTTCTCCACATTGCATCCCTTTTGGGGTCACACCTTCGCTGGCCAACAATGGGCCCAGCAGGGCATCACCTGGCCTGAGGTCTTCTCTTGCCACCAACTCTTCCCCACCCACATCCACTTCTTCTTCTTCCACCCCCTCCCCCCCCAACTTTCAGTCTGAGGAAGGACCACGACCTGAAACGTCACCCATCCTTTTACTCCAGAAATGCTGCCAGACCTGTCGTGTTACTCCAGCATTTTGTGTTTGTCTTTGGTATAAACCAGCATCTGCAGTTCCCTGTTTCTACATGTTAACTCTTCACTTCTCTATACATTAAGATGTTCCTTATGACCCACCTACACCTGCATGAAATATCTCTGTGTGCGGCTTAATGTTTGAGCAGGCCCAAGTGAGACGTCCAGTGATGTTTCAATGAACCACTAACATCTGTAGTTATTGACAATGCCACAGGACATTGAGTGGTTATACGGCATCTAGCTGCTTCATCCAACATATCATCAATAACTCATCAATGGGAGGGCAAATAAGATCGAAGCAGTCCTCCCCTGCTGTGAAAATGTAGTCTGAAGAAAGGTCTTGAGCTGAAACATCACCCATTCCTTCTCTGCAGAGATGCTGCCTGTCCCGCTGAGTTACTCCAGCTTTTTGTGTCTATCTCCTTAATCTGGTTCTCTTTGTGTTACTTTATCGTTTTGTGTGAGTGACTTGGTTGCAGACTGAGTGCTGTTAAAATTACATCATTGACAATAAAGATATTCACACTGTCCTGAAATGGGATGTGAAAGGTGCTATATTAGTGCAAGTCTTTAGACTTCAGAGCTATGGCGCGTAAACGGACCCTGTGGCCCACCGAGTCCGCGCTGGCCAGCCATCACCCCGTACACTAATGCCCCTGTCCCGCTTAGGAAACCTGAACGGAAACCTCTGGAGACTTTGCGCCCCATCAAAGGTTTCCGTGCGGTTCCCGAAGGTTTTTGTCAGTCTCCCTACCTGCTACCACTACCTGCAACCTCCGGTAACCACCTGCAACCTCTGGGAACCGCACGGAAACCTTGGGTGGGGCGCAAAGTCTCCAGAGGTTTCCGTTCAGGTTTCCTAAGTGGGACACGGGCATTACACTATCCCACACACTAGGTACAATTTACAATCTTTACATAATCCAATTAACCTACAAACCAGTACGTCTTTGGAGTGTGGGAGGAAACCGGAGCACCCGGGGAAAACACAGGCGTTCACAGGAGAGGGGACGTACAAACTCCGTACAGGCAGCACCCGTAGTCAGGGTGCAACCCGGGTCTCTGGCGCTGTGAAGCAGCAACTCTACTGCAGCGCCACCGTGCCAACCGCCCCTTCCTTAATCTTTCTTTTATCTCTCTCACGACAGCCCAGAGGAATGACTTTGCCTGCTGCCGTGCCGTTAATGCCAAGACCTTTAACTTTGAATAAACTTTCGGGGAAAAGAGTGTGAATCATCAACGATATAAAACTGACAATATAAAAATGTTAAAAGTTGAAAATATGTAATAGTGTAAACAAGTCTTGTGAGTGTTTTTAACATTAAAGACATTCCAGTCACCACCATTGTTCTGAAGGCATTCACTTATTTAAAATAAGCACCTTATTGCTCCAGTTGCACTAGCAGACAGTATAATACCAGAGTGCCATATTAAATGTACACACAAATGCTGGAGAAACTCAGCGGGTGCAGCAGCATCTATGGAGCGAAGGAAACAATTTTTTCCAGCATCTCCAGTTCCTAAAAAAAAAAAATTCCAGCATCTGCAGTTCCTTCTTAAATGCCATATTAAATGCTTCTATGCCCCTGTTGCTCTTTTGACCTTGTCTAAAAGGTTTATTTTCCCACACTGGAAATTAACAGTCATGCATATCATCGTTATAAAAAAATAGCTCACGTGCAGGAACTCAAGTGGGGCGGCACGGTGGAGCAGCGGTAGAGTAGCTGCCTCACAGCGCCAGAGACGCGGGTTCGATCCCGACTACGGGTGCTGCCTGTACAGAGTTTGTAGCGTTCTCCCTATGAATGCGTGGGTTTTCTCCGGGTGATCTGGTTTACGCTAACGACGTGCTGGTTTGTAGATTAATTGGCTTCTGTAAATTGCAAATTGTCCCTCGTGTGTGTAGGATGTTGCTAGTTTAAGGGGTGATGGCTAGTCTGCGCGGACGTTGGGCCGAAGGGCCTGTTTCCACGTTGCACTCTAGAGTCTAAAGTCGAAGTGCTGTGTTGTTGAGACATCAGAGCCCACATTCCAAAGACGTGCAGGTTTGTAGATTGTGTCGGAAGGAACTGCAGATGTTGATTTACACTGAAGAAGGGTCTCAACCCGACATGCCACCCATACCTTACCACCAGAGATGCTGCCTGTCCCGCTGAGTTACTCCAGCATTTTGTGTCTATATCTTCAGGTTTGGAGATTAATTGGCTTCTGTAAATTGTCTCTAGTCTGTAGGATAGAACTAGTGTATGGGTGATCGATGGGCTCTATGTACTACCAAAACTCTAAACTACCAAAAGGAGTTGCATTTTGTAATTGTAAATAGGACTGACTGCTTTTGACTCCAGATTGCAATCTTTTACTTTTATGGATTATTAATGGGACTACTCACATTTCCCTGTTGATATTAAACCACTCTGGTACAGATGGGAAAAGGTTTTCCCGTTTGGCAACAAAGGCATCTCCTCAGCAAGCTCATAAACAGACTGGAAACAGCTTTCAAAGTTAACAAACATCACTGGAACACACACACACACACACACACACACACACACACACACACACACACACACACACGCACGCACGCACGCACGCACACACACACACACACACACACACACACACACACACACACACACACACACACACACACACACACACACATTTTGGTAACACACACACATCAGTTAAGTTTTATTGTCACGTGTACAGGTACATTGGTACTGAGGTACAGTGAAAAGCTAACCAGTCAGCAGAAAGACAATACAATCAAACCATTTACAGTGTATAGATAGATACATGATAAGGGAACAGCATTTAGCGCAAGGTAAAGCCATCAAAGTCCAGTGAAGGATAGTCCGAGGGACATCAAAGAGGTAGATAGTAGTTCAAAGTTTACTTTGGAGATGCAGCGTGGAAACAGGCCCTTCAGCCCATTAAGTCCTCACCTGCATACTACTTCTATCCCACACACACTAGGGACAATTTACAGAAGCCAATTAACACAAATTATTGCACTATTTACGTTAAAGCTGTGACAGTTAGCAACAGTGGATGGAGTCTGTCAGTGAGTATGGAATTCTGCCTTGCTCACTAGGTGAAAATAACTACCAGGAGCCTAGGCCCGGAAATGTCCTTGTATCCAGGCCAGGTCCTCTTCCTCCTGCTTCGGTGCTCCCACCTCCCACCCCCCCCCCCCCCCCCCCTCCCACCACCACCATGCCATGTTCTGAAGGGCTGATAAGTTCCACTACACTGTGTAGGAAGGAACTGCAGATGTTGGTTTACACCAAAGATAGAAAATAAAATGCTGGAGTAACATAGTGGGTCACGCAGCATCGCTGGAGTGAAAAGAATAGGCGACGTTTTGGGTCGAGGCGACTGATTTGCTCTGTACCTTTTCATACCTCTATCTTCAAGAGAGAATTACATTTAGCTCTTAGGGCTGAAGGAATCAAGTGATATCAAGTCAAGTCAAGTTTATTCGTCACATATACATACGAGATGTGTAGTGAAATGAAAAGTGGCAATGCTCGCGGATTGTGCAAAAAAACTATGAAACAAAATTGAACAGATAAGTTTATTTGGCCTTCCATCACAGCGATGTGATGGATGTTTGTGTAAATTATGTTGTGTCTTGGGTCTATTTGTTTGTAATGTATGGCTGCAGAAACGGCATTTCGTTTGGACCTCAAGGGGTCCAAATGACAATTAAATTGAATCTTGAATCTTGAATATTAACATATTACATATTTGTGGGTGGAAAAATAAGAAAAAAACAGCAATTTAAAAAAGACACCACACAATAGTAGTTTGGTACGGTAAGTTAGTCCCTGGTGAGATAGGAGTTTACAGTCCTAATGGCCTCTGGGAAGAAACTCATTCTCATCCTCTCCGTTTTCACAGCATAGCAACGGAGGTGTTTGCCTGACCGTAGCAGCTGGAACAGTCTGTTGCTGGGGTGGAAGGGGTCCCCCATGATCTTGTTGGTGGATATGGGGATAAAACGCAGGAACGGGGTACTGATATTGAATAGCAATGGCTTACTCCTGCACCTTTGTTTCTATGTTTCCCTCTCCCCTGACTCTCAGTCTGAAGAAGGGTCTCGACCCGGAACGCCACCTATTCCCTTTCTCCAGAGATGCTGCCAGACCCGCTGAACAGCTCCAGCATGTTGTGCCACGTTCCACCACACTGTTAAAACTAATCCTTCCAACTTCCTCCTTCCAGCCCAATAATGAATATACCTGGTAGTGACGCTGGGAAATCCAATCTACGCGATGTAAGTGGCAGGAAAGCGCTGGCTTTGTTTTACAAGGGATATTCATTTCTGTGCACTGTGCCGTGCCTCGGCTTCTGAATACATAGTATGCTGTTGACCTTTAGGAGGTGCACAGAGCCATGGCACTAATTCCTTCCCCCCCTCACAATCTCGCAGAGCCGTTCCTTCACTCCGAGAGTCTCCCAGCGTATCTGAGCGCAATAAAAATAAAATTATTTGTTATCTAACCACTTTAAGCCGACTCCTTTATTTCCAATGAATTTGAGTTGTCCTTCCAACACTTGCTGCCACAGTGGGATTGCCCATTTTCATCTTGCTGAGCAGCCTCACTCATCTTAGAGCACAGCAGGAGATTTGTACAACCAGGTCCCAGAGTGTAAGTCCATGCTGAAATAAAGATTATTGCTATGTTGCAAAGCCAGGTTATTGTTGGATGGCTGCAGGCTTGTTGATTTGCTGCTAAATTCTCATTGTTCCCCCAGGTCTAGATCATACTCATATTACACAGGGTTTTTTTTCATTGACTGCAGCTTTTATCAACTGCTGCAACTGTGGGTTTCATTTTTTTCTTTTGAACATTTCACACAGACTATTCACGGTTTTCTGGCTATCTGATATGCCAAGCACCTTGGACAACGTCGTTTTAATTCTGCAGACATCACGTTTATTTCCCAATGTGTTTCCACCCTTAGTTCAAGACTTCCCAGAGAAGGATCTGGACTCTGCAAGTTGTATTACCTCAAATTTTATTTTGGTTTATTTATTTTTTTTGTTTTTTAATTTATTTATTAGAAGTAAGTACAATACAGTGGTACAAAAATTTTGTTAATATAAAACATTCTCTGTACAACTTCATTTTTAAAAATTTTTTTTTTATTACAGAGAAAAGTTAGAAGAGAAAAAGCAGAAAGAAGTTATAGAAAGTGAAGGATAGACTAGTGACTGTGAGTGTAAAACAGATAAGGAGAATAGTGAAAAAGGAGAGCAGGAGGGAGTTTATTCAATCGCTACAAGGAGATGAGTTTTTTATGTTCTAAATCGTCTGTCACCCACACCTGAAACTTTTAATTTTCATGATACTATAACACCGCATGAATCCAAGAAATCAATAAATGGTGACCAACTCATTAAGAATTGGTCTCATTTGTCTATTAGGAGGAGTCTCATTTCTTCCAAATGTGCTGTGTCAAACATATTACTGATCCACATTTTAAATGTTGGTATATTAGCATTTTTCCAAGATTTTGGTTTCTGAATCTAAGATATCTCAAGAGTGCAATGTTATTTTAGAAAAACCACATTCACCCTGTAAGAATAAGAGAGCAAATGCTGCAAGTCTATTTTGATTAGAAGGCAATTGCAGACACCATTGGGTGGCGCAGCGGTAGAGTTGCTGCCTCACAGCGTCAGAGACCCGGGTTCCATCCTGACCGCGGGTGCTGTCTGTACCAAGTTTGTACGTTCTCCCCGTGACCTGCGTGGGTTTTCTCCGGTGTGCTCCGATTACCTCCCACATTCCAAAGACGTGCATGTTTGTGGGTTAATTGGCTTCTGTGAATTGGCCCCGCAGTGCAGGATCGAACTAGTGTACGGGGTGATTGTTGGTTGGCGCAGACACGGTGGGCTGCAGGGCCTGTTTCCACACTGCATCTCTGAACTAAAATACTACGACAATTCATATGTAGTTACCATAAGTGAAGATAATGCATTGGGCATGACAGTGAAGATATGTTGAAGGTGAAAGAATAAACGCCTCAGTACCTGACAACAAAATTAATCATGCCTAGTTCACTAATATAATATTTCGCTATTTTTAATAGGCATTGTATCTTTATGTAATATATAGCCCTGTGATGTACCACTGATATTCTAGGGTATGATGCATGCATTTCATTATAGAGTCTGTGTCTTCACTGTGTGATACATGTGTCTGGACACTTTGAATTGTACTGCAGTCCCAAGCAGTTCCCAATGTTGATCTTGCTTGCCAGCCTATTTCCAGCCCTTGTGGATGGATTAGAATGAGTTACGAGGCATGGACCATTTTTTTCTGCACCAGTCAGTGCTTTGGAAGAGTAAAAACTTTTGAAAATAGCACATTGGGGAAGAACAGCAACTGGCTGCAATGAATTCCCGGCAGGCTTTGAACACGACTGCAGCGCGCGGACATCCCTGTGACTCCCTGACTGGAGATAAGTCACAGTTGGAAAAACTCTGCAGGAACATTAACTCACAATTGACACAATTACCAACTCTTTTGCAAATTGACTGTGGCGTGCTGGAATCAATATTGAAAGCTTTTGTGGGTGGATGGGGATGGGGGGTGTGTGGGGAACCCTTTTTTTTTTTTTACTTTGCTGTCATCTAATATTAAAGGAGTTCAGGGCATTGTGACATAGTTCACTTTAGTTTTAGAGATACAGCGTGGAAACAGGCCAACCGACAATCACCCGTAAAAAACAGTTCTATCCGACATGCTAAGGACAATTTAACAGAAGCCAATTGACTTACACACCTGCACGTCTTTGGAATTTCAGTTTAGCTCAGAGATACAGTACGGAAACAGGCCCTTCGGCCCACCGCGTCCGTGCCGATCACCTGTATGCTAGTTCAGTCCTACATGCTAGGGACAATTTACAGAATTAACCTACAAACCTACAGGTTTTTGGAGTGTGGGAGGGAACCAGAGTATCTGGAGAAAACCCATGCAGGCAAAGAGAGACCGCACAAACTCCGTACAGACAGCACCCGTAGTCAGGATCGAACCCAGGTCTCTGGCGCTGTAAGGCTGGAAGTCTGCGACTACAGCCACGCCAATGTGCCGTCCTGACATGCGTGTTAGATCGGCACAGACTCACAGTGACGCTGAGTTAGTTGTGTGTGTGTGTGTGTTAGTCCCACGCTGCTGAACTAGGCTGCGATTCTTGCTCAGTGCTAATGAGATTCTGTATATATGGAAATGTTTCCTTTGGAACATAGATCTTTAAATAAGCTCCCCTCTGCTTTCCAGACAGGTCTGACCAGAGCTTTTTTTTTTTTTGCAGACAAAAAGGTGCCAGTATGCACCTTTAATAAACATACACATCACAAGGCTGGATAACAAAACACTGAAGGTCAGCATTTTAGAGGGTTCAATGGTTCAACGTTTCTTTGTTGTCACGTGTGGGCTGCAGTGACATTCGTGTTACACAGCTTACAGATACACTAGTCTCTATATTTTACTGCCACTTAAAAAAAATCGGGGTGGCAGCAGGGTGGCGCAGCGGTTAGAGTTGCTGCCTCACAGCGCCAGAGGCCCGGGTTTGATCCTGACTACGGGCGCTGTCTGTATGGAATTTTTACGTTCTCCATGTGACCGCGTGGGTTTTCTCGGGACTCCCCAGTTTCCTCCCACGTTTCAAAGACGTGCCAGTTTGTAGATTAATTGGCTTTGGTAAAATTGTAAATTGTCCCTCATGTGTGTGTGTGGGATAGTATTAGTGCATGGGGTGATCGCTGGCCCAATGGGCCGAAGGGTCTATTTCCATGCTGTATCTCTAAAGTCTAAAGTAACGTCTAAAGCGCTACGATGGCTAATTAATAATTACATCCTTGGACTTCATGTGGTCATTTGGATATTACCCAGGCAAAGTATATCAGTCTTGTCCTTCTCTTCACTCACAATTCCTACGTTTTTAAAATGAATTGGTTTAAGATTCCTTATCCACATTGTGTACGCAGGGAGAGATCAAAGATTTCTACCAACAGATAGCACCATTTCCTTCCTAATTCTTATTGCCTTGGTTTCTGGTGGACGTTTCATTGAAGAGTCCAATGAGGCCAACATGACCAAAGATATCCAAGAAGGAACTGCAGATGCTGGAAAATCGAAGGTACACAAAGATGCTGGCGAAACTCAGCGAGTGCAGCAGCATCCATGGAGCGAAGGAAATAGGCAACGTTTCAAGCCAAAACCCTTCTTCAGACTGATAGGAGGTGGCGGGGAGAAGGAAGGAAAAAGGAGGAGGAGGAGCCCAACGCTGAGGAAGGGGAGGAGACAGCAAGGGCTAACAAAATTGGGAGAATTCAATGTTCAAGCCCCCAGGATGCAGACTCCCCAAGCGGAATATGAGGTGCTGTTCCTCCAGTTTCCGGAGTTGCTCACTCTGGCCATGGAGGAGACCCAGGACAGAGAGGTCGGACGGGGAATGGGAGGGGGAGTTGAAGTGCTGAGCCACCGGGAGGTCAGGTAGGTTCTTGCGGACCGAGCGGAGGTGTTCGGCGAAACGATCACCCAACCAAAGATGCCCTGGTTGGACAATCACTATTAATTGCCCTTATTATACTCGGACAGGAGGGGAATTGGGGTAGAGTTTCGGGGAGAGAAATACATGGGGGAGAAATTCATAGAACATAAAACAGTACAGCGCAGGAACAGGCCCTTCGGCCCACATGATGCCAAGACTATCTCTTATCCTATCTATGTCTCTCATAATTATATGTACCTCTCAGAGAATGCGAGTGATGGGATTGGTCTGGGAATTGGCAAAGACTTAACACGATACATTACCTCCTTGAGAAAAAATACAAAGACTTTGAAAAATAAACTTAAGAGGTGGCTGGCAACTTCTCGCAGAAGTTGTTTTACAGTTGTCAGAGATACACAGATCTTCAGCCTTTGATGGGATTCATGCAAGTGAAAGGTGTTCAATAGTTTAATGATGGGAACCTAACCCTATGGTGAAATACATTGAATATTGGAACTCTGGTGTGTCATGTTGAATCAGTGTCCTCTTCAGAACATTCAGTTATTGGATGCCCAAATCCAGTCGGATATTCCTGCATCTTCTCCACATTCCTGCATCTCCTCCATCTTTTCAGCTGGACGAGAGGAAGTTGTAGCAGCTCAAAAGCAGAAAGTATGGGAGGCAATGAGAAGAAACGCTCCCCTGAAGTGTTCTATCAGAATTGGCTGCGTAAGGTAAAACTCTAATCCCATTTAACTGGGGCCCACAATTAAGAATCACCACAAAGCTGGTAAACCATAGCTGCCCTCGAGACCAGTCATCAGGTAAAGATGGCAATGGATGCTGAAACTTTCACATTACGCTGCTGAACAAAATTGATTTTAAATGGCTTTTGCTGATCATATGGTATGGGATGTTAAACTTGCAGGTCCATTTGATTTACTGCAGTCCTTACATCTTCCCTTCTACTGCTGGAACATCTGCATGCGGCAGCAATATAAGAAATGCTTCTTTTTACCTCGTTCCCCTTGCTAAGCTAAAAAAATTATCCTCTTAAACACTTTGTTGTTTGGATCCCCAGGCAGTCAAAGGCAGGAGAAAGTGTTTGGGGTCTTGCTGATATTCAGTTGCTTTTTAGTTTAGGGATACAGCGCGGAAACAGGCACTTTGGACGCCCGAGTCCGCACCGACCAGCGATCCCCGCACACTGGCGCTATTCTACACACACTCGGGACAATTTTACATTTGTACCAAGCCAATTAACCTAATAACCTGTGGGTCTTTGGAGTGGGGAAGAAAACCGAAGATCTCGGAGAAAAAGCAGGCAGGCCACGGGGAGAACGCGCAAACTCCGTACGGACAGCACCCGTAGTCAGGGTCGAACCTGGGTCTCTGGCGCTGTAAGCGTTGTAAGGCAGCAACTCTACCACTGTGCCCCCGTGCCACCCCAAACAGTTGCTGTTGAGAATAATGTGACGTGAGATCAAATCAATGAGTCCCACAGGAAAACCTGAACCTGATTTGTGCTTCACTTTAAGTCTTCAAGAGGAATCTTCTTCTTTTTCTTCTTCTTGCGTATGGCGTGCACAGCCTAAAGTTGTAAGACAACTTGTTCTGTTTGATCCTCTGTTTGTGCAGGCCAGGTTGATTGCATACGTCGAAACAGGGTGGACCACGTGAAGGTTGCAATCTCCCACCCCCACGAGGAACCATTTTTGGAAGATTAGTAATGGAACCATGTTATTTTCTCAAATGCCAACTTTAAAACACTGTCAATAATCTTTTGAACTCATAAGGTATTTGTGCCATAAATGTCTCAAGTATTTTAGATTAGTTTAGTTAGCTTATCGTCACGTGTACCGAGGTACAGTGAAAGACTTTTGTTGCGTGCTAACCAGTCAGTAGAAAGACTATTCATGATTACAATCAAGCTGATCACAGTGTGGATTCAGGATAAAGGGGATAGGTTTAGAGCAAGATATAGTCCAGTAAAGTCTGATTAAAGATAGTCTGAGGGTCTCCAATGAGGTAGATGGTAGACCAGGAGTGCTCTGCAGTTGGTGAGGGGATGGATCCATTGCCAGATAACAGCTGGGAAGAAACTGTCCCTGAATCTGGATGTGCACGTTTTCGCACTTCTGTACCTCTTGCCTGACGGGGGAGGAGATCAAACTGTTGGCTCTTAAAGGAAAAGTTGAACTTAGTTTGGGCTAAGATTAAGTCTTCATTATGAATCATTATGTAAAAGATTAGTAATGGAACTATATTATTTTTGTTCTGTATTATTGCCTATTCTATATTCTTTATTGGTCTACATAATCATCATCATGTTCCACACAGATATTGTGGGCTGAAGGGACTGTTCCTCTGTTGGTACTATTCTATGTTATATGTACTCCATCGAAGGAAGCCAATGAACCCAAGAGTAACTCATGCACACACACCTCTCCCGGTTGCCAAAGACTTCAATTCTCCTTCCCATTCCCACACTGACCTCAATGAAACATACAGAAAAGTGAAAGGCCTGGATAGAGTGGATGTGGAGAGGATGTTTCCACTAGTGGGGGAGTCTAGGACTACAAGTAATAGCCTCAGAATTAGATGTTCTTTTAGGAAGGAGATGAATAGATTTGTTTTAGTTAGGGTGTGGTGAATCTGTGGAATTATTTTCCACAGAAGGCTGTGGAGGCCAAGTCAATGGATATTTTTAAAGCAGAGAATAGATGGATTATTGATAAGTATGGGTGTGAGTTATGGGGAGAAGACAGGAGAATGGGGTTAGGACCTGAAACGTCACCCATTCCTTCTCTCCAGAGATGGTGCCTCACCCGCTGAATTACTCCAGCATTTTGTGTCTACCTTCAAATGGACACTGTGTTTGGTTCTGGGCTGTTCCGACAAGCACCGGGCTAAATGAATGCTTTCCTGGTGTTATCCTCTTTAAAGACCGTTGCATTTATGGCAGGAAAACAGGATTAATTTGAAGTTGCCAGAGGGCATAACATAACCCTGCTTGAAGTACATGTGACATGGTCAACGCTGGCAATCCATGCAAAGCTCACTTTGAATGTCCTGACCTCAGAATATTTCTCTCCACAGGTTAAGCCAATCTCCAACAACAGATTGAATTCATTCTCACACCTCTACAAACTGAAGCCCATTCCTGGTGACATATGACAAATACAGGTCACCTCACTTAGGAACACGGCAGATAAGAGCCAGGTCCATTTAGCAGCAAATTTGATCCATGAGTGGATTTATATTGTGGCTACGTTAATTCCTTTGCCAGTAACCTCCTGTTAAAAGCAAGCAGTTTCACTTATAAACATGTTTCTTCATCACTTCACTAAAACAAGTGACCTTACACCCCCCTTTTCCCTGCCCCGCACACCATTAATCAGCCATTAATGACCCAGCTACATAAAAAGCCACAAAATATATTAATTACTTATTCTTAAAAGGCACAGAGAAGCTATTGTGTTATCTTAAATCTTCTTTGCAGACACTAGACCAGCCTTTTTTCAACGATACGTCTGTTGCCTCATGCATTTGTCTCGCCTCTCCGAAAAATAAATGCACAGCTGCATTTTCACAGGTTAAAAGCAAATGACTTCAAGTTCATTTTCACTGCCGACCGACTCAAGGAAAGCCAAGAGATGCTGAAAGTGGAAATTAGCAGCTGAAACAATTTTGGAAGCAAGTACTGTGCAGCACGGTGGCACAGCGGTAGAGTTGCTGTCAGGGACCCGGGTTCGATCCTGACTATAACCATATAATAATTACAGCACGGAAACAGGCCATCTCGACTATGGGTGCTGTCTATACGGACTTTGTACGTTCTCCCCGTGACCTGCGTGGGATTTCACTGGGTGTTCCGGTTTCCTCCCACACACCAAAGACGTACAGGTTTGTAGGTTAATTGGCCTCAATAAAAATTGTAAATTGTTCCTGGTGTATAGGATAGTGTTAAAGTGCAGAGATCGTTGGTTGGTGCTGAATCGATAGGCCGAAGGGCCTGTATTTGTGCTATATCTCTAAAACTACACTAAACTAAAGTATTGTCATTAGAATTCAATATTGGGGATGATCAGCCATGATTGCATTGAATGGCGGTGCTGGCTTGAAGGGCTGAATCATCATGCGATCATGGCTGATCGTCCCCAATCAACAACCCGTGCCTGCCTTCTCCCCATATCCCTTGATTCCACTAGCCCCTAGAGCTCTATCTAACTCTCTCTTAAATCCATCCAGTGATTTGGCCTCCACTGCCCTCTGTGGCAGGGAATTCCACAAATTCCACACTCGCTTGTAATTTGAAAATGGTCCACAATGTTGCTGAACTTGAGAGGGGCCCCCTTTCTACCCAATAGGATACGTCCTCATGTGATAATTCTGTCCACAAACCAACGTCTGTTACGGTAGTTCTATGTTTGGCATCTTCTATATCTGAGTCTGGAATACTTTAGTCTTGGTCTACCTTACCAGTTGTGAGCTGGAAATTCTGACTATCCACATTATTTTCTTGTCGTTCTTTAGCCTCTCCATGTCCATTAAGTGACTCCTGAATTAGTTCTATATTTTCATTTTGAGCCAGCATCATGGCTGCTTCCTCATATTCAGCTTGCTGTTCCACGTCCTGCTTCACTGTTCCTGTTACAGGGAGGTTTTCTTCTGGTTGAATGCTAGTAGTTGGCTGGATAGCTCCACCACACTGATTTCCTTGTGTTAGTATCAATGTACACAAAATTGCTGGAGAAACTCAGCGGGTGCAGCAGCATCTATGGAGCGAAGGAAATAGGCGACGTTTCGGGCTGAAACCCTTCTTCAGACTGATGTGGGGTGGGGGGGGGGGGGAGAAGGAAGGAAAAGGGGAGGAGGAGGAGGGCCCCAAGGGAGGGCGGATGGGAGGGTGGGAGGAGACAGCTAGAGGGTTAAGGAAGGGGAGGAGACAGCAAGGGCTAGCAAAATTGGGAGAATTCAATGTTAATGCCATCCGGACGCAAGGTCCCCAGGCGGAATATGAGGTGCTGTTCCTCCAATTTCCGCTGTTGCTCACTCTGGCAATGGAGGAGACCCAGGTCAGAGAGATCGGATTGGGAATGGGAGGGGGAGTTGAAGTGCTGAGCCACCGGGAGGTCATGTTAGTTATTGCGGACTGAGCGGAGGTGTTCGGCGAAACGATCGCCCAACCTATCAATGTATCTGCTTCACCGCTGACACTTGTTGCCTCTGTCGGTGGCTGATCCAAGAAAGCAGTGATTGGTCTTAACTTCGTTACCATATTATTTTCAAGTCTCTTTCTCTTGCGCTTGCTAGCACCGCATTCAAATCTTTTACTCATGCTCAGATTAGAATCTGAAAATAAAAAGTAAAATTAATCTTCAACAGTTATTAGAAAGGAAACATGAAGGGATGTTCTCACCAAATGGGGGCCACTTGACTGAAGAAACAAAAATTCTGTATAATAGTTGGGAAATATTTCTTAAAGAATTGTTCCTTATTGACAATTATATTGCAAAATCTGAATCAAATCTGAATCAAATCTGCTTCCAAAAACTGTTTACAAAACGAGTATGTTTTTTAAATGTTAAAACAAATAGTAAATACCCAACAAAAAATTAATACTCATCATTCATCAAATCAGTTAAATTCATCTAATCAATTAAATTCATCTAAATTCAATTATTAGATCTAAACAGCTATCAATTTCTTAAGAAAAGGATAACATTTTTAAATAGCCAAGGTATCCAAATAACAAATACCAAACTGATCCCATTCACACAAGAATTCACTATATAACATGATTTTTAAATCCCACTTTGTCATGAATTCAAATGCCAAATGGAAGGAATTTAATGTTTAATTCCCATAAATTAATCCAGAAACATCCACTCTCAAGATAATTAAATCATTATTTTTTGCACAATACATCTGACTAAAACTGTAGTGGATATTTAGTATGAAAATATTGATCATGGATAGACAATAACACAAAATATAGATAATTTAGATGTTCTTATGACATGATTGTGCAAAAAAAAAATATTTTTGATTATCTTGAGAGTGGTTATTTCTGGATTGTTATCGATTGGAATGTGGCCGCTGCCATGATTTAAGCCTCAATATCGGCAGGCAAGACACGGCCGATTTGTATCGGGGCCTAAATAACAAAGGACAAAGGACATTTATTGTCACATACACCAATTGGTGCAGTGAAATTTGAGATGCCATTGTAGCCCACAAATAAAATAAACACAACATTATAGAATTTAACATGAAACATAAAAAAACTTCTCCCCACAGCGGGATCAAGTTTCCCACTGTGAGAGAAGGCACCAAAGTTCAGTCCACATCCTCCATGTTCACCCGTGGTCGGGGCCTATTGAAGCTTCCGCAGTCGACACCATGGCGGCCCGATGGTTCCGAAACGGCCGCTTGCTACCAGAGACCGCGGTTCCCGAAGTCCACAGGCTGCGCTGGACGGAGCTCCAACACTGCCGATCTCGGCGAGAGATCCCAGGCTCCACGGTGTTTAAAGTCAGCGCTGCCCGCGGCTGGAAGGTCCGCAACCACAGCCCCACGATGTTAAAATCGGCACTCCGGAGCTCCACACAGCGACCCGGGTAAGGCATCGCCCCGCTCCATGATGGTACCTCAGTGCTGAAGCTGCAGCTCGTAGCTCTGGCCGGTCCCGGCAGGAAAGACGGCGCCAATCCGAATGGTAGGCCGCGAGGAGGGGGCGAAGATGCGGCTTTGAGGAAGGATGCATCACCACCACCCACCCCCCACACATAAAAAGACTAAAAAGACTACAAGGCCTCCAGAACAAAACTTTTTAACAAACTAATTTTTTTTAAAGGGTGAAGAACGACAAATGCAGGTGCGGCTGGCACCACCACTCGACATTTACCACATCCGCAGATTAAAATGAAGTCACAGCAAAAAGCAAGAAAATATCTTAAATTAATGACATACCGTTTGTTTTGTCCTGCACTTGCGATCCGTGATGTTGTAGGCGCGTTTAACTTCAATCCAGCAGAAACGGGAGCTCAATGATAGAACGGATTTTCTTCATCAGGTAGTATCTTTAAGTAGCAGTCCGAGCAAATTCCTCTCCAACAACAATTACAAACCTCACCTACATTTTAATCCCCCCCCCCCCCTCCCATCAAAGCCACTGGAATCGCAAGCACAGCGCCACTGATGGTAGGTTTTGTAACAACGCCACTATGTCAAAAATATTATACACCTTGGCGGAGCGATGCCGAGGCCCCCTAGATCTCAAGGCCCTAGCCGTCAGCATATGAAGCCTATACGTAAATCTGGCTCTGTTCCTCCCCCTTCACCCTATTTCCTATCCCTCCCCTCTTTTTCTCTCCCCCTCACTATCCCTCTCCCTCCCTCTCCCCCTTTCCTTCTCTCTCTCTTCCCTCAACCTCCTTCCTCTCCCTTTCCCTCTCCCTCTCTCTCCCTCCCTCCCTCCTCCCCCTCAACCTCCTTTTCTCCCCTTTCCCTCTCCCTCCCTTCCTCTCCTTTCCCCTCTCTCCCTCCCTCCCTCCCTCCCTCCCTTCCACCTCCCCCTCCACCTCCCCTCTCCCTCTCCCTTTTTTTTTTTTTTTTTTTTTTTTTTCAAAGACTTTATTCAACACATCAAATCCTACAACAGATCAAGTCATACACATAACGGACTTACATTATATCGTGTCATTATAGTACAACATTACAATCATTATTCACAATACTCTCAACCCCACGCGGTGACCATCGCCCACGGAATACCTCCAAAGTCCCCGTGAGCACCGCATGTTCCCTCTCCAGGGACACATCTCCCTCTCCCTCTCCCTCTCCCTCTCTCCCTCCCTCCCTCTCCCTCTCCCTCTCCCTCTCTCCCTCTCCCTCTCCTTCCCCTCTGGCTAATTTAAGCTGCCCGCCTCCCAATTGTCTATTCCACCCACTTATAGAAATGAGGCCATGAAGCTGCAAGGCAACAACCTGAATTAAACACAAAACAAATATCTTTTGCATTAAACAATGTTGTCAAACAGAACCTCCCCCAAATTAACATGAGCAATGTTTCAGGAGATGGGCTCATATTAATAAAGGCCTGGATCATGAAGGGCTTCTCTCTAGAGGGGAGATTTTAAAGGCACACCGTTAATGTGCTTCATTAACATACCGCAGGTGTGAATGCATTTTGAATTCTGTTCAACTTTTCTGCTGCTTTTTGACGAGTTGAATTGTTGGGTGGGGGGGATTTTGAATGTGAAATTACTGAAGCAAAAAAATTTCTCGCCCGTTTATTCACCAGAGTCGTCTACATACTTAGGGCAACTTGCATTTTCTTTCATTGTTAATAAAACTTAATCCTTGTACATTATTAGCCACATGAAAAGGAATCGTGCTTAAGGATAAGACAATAGCACAGAGTTTACATCTTATAAACTGCACTTCATTCAGAAGGGTAAGTTGGACATGTTTTTTTAATTCATAATGCTTGAAATTTGAGATTCTAATTCAAAGACCATTTCCCGATGCTGTTAGGCCAGAAGCATAGCTGCTTTTCTTTTCATATGTTTGGGTCGCAAAAAATATATATGAATTTCTGACCTGAATATTCATTCACAGATGTTGGAGAATATTCGCAGGCAAGTTCACTGCCATTTGCTGAGTCCACGCTGTTGACTGGTTTTTCTAGAGGGAGGTGATTTTTTTTCCATCGTGTACCTGCATGGAACCGCCAAGGGGATATGTCAAGATTAAAATGGGTCAAAAAAAAGTGGTTTAATAATCCTATTAATACTGGGGAAAACATGCGGACCGCTCGGAATAACAATATGTTGGAACATTACTTTTAAAATTCTCCGGACTGATGTATACTAGAAGCATATTACTAAAATCTTTCATGTGCTGTCTGCTTCTTTTATCCAGCTCACTTGTACTCTGTCCTTATCCCCCTGAGTGTCCTTTTGTTTATTGTCTTTTGTTGTTGTGTGCATAACTCAGAGACCACGCAATCAGTTTTAGAGGAGGAAGACCAATATCACAAGGTATACAGATTATGGAGAGGGGAAGAAAAAAAAAACCCCTCTTATCAAATGAAGAATAGTGGCAAGAGGTCAGGTGCAGAAACAAGAACATAGCACTTCTGAAGGTCAGGGACCTTGTATGGAGGTTCTTGTTATGTCTGACCTTCACATTCTCATCATCACTACCCCTGACAACTTAATAATGTTGAGGTACAGGATTCATTTTTCCCGTCGGAGTGCTGGTGCCGACCGCCCATTCCTGATTATTTCCCTGCACTCCCAGCTGCCCTTTACTGGCCAACCATAGCTCCATCAATCTTGCTTTTCTCACCCTGCCCCGCTCTCAGCCTCACACTCGGCCGCTAGATTTTACTCTCTCTCTCTCTCTTTTTTTTTCCCTTTCCGCGCGAAGCAGCTGTCTGTATTTGCCAAGAAAATGGCCTCCCACTGTCTCAGCATCACGCTGAGATTAGCTGGTTCAGGAGCGTGGCTTATGGCAGCTTGTTATCTGTCTGACTTCCGCGATGCACTATGTCGGCAGGGCTAAAACCGCGTGGAATTTGTTCTGCCGAGCTGGTGGGCACCGTCGAGATTGAAGGGGTTGGGGGGGGAGTGAGGGATGGGGGTGGGGGGGAGAGAGAGGGGAGAGAGGGTGGGGGAGAGGGGGTAGAGGGGGGAAATGGAAGGGGAGAGTGAGGAGAGGGGGAAGAAGGGAGGGAGGAGAGGGGGGTGGTGTAGACAGGTGGGAGAGGGCGGTGAAGGAGGAGAGGAGAGAGGGGGAGATGGGGGAGAGGGAGGGGGGAAGCAGAGAAGGGCAAAAGACACAGGAAAGAACATTTTGAGGGGCACGACAAGAGAGGGGGTGAAAACGGGAAAATGAAGAGTGCAAATTAGATGCCAGTGGATGTAAAGATCGAGAAACAAAGACTTAAAAAAATTAGAAATAGGTGGTTGTTAAGCAAATGCTGGGAGGGAAATTAGTTAAAATGGGATGAGACAGATTCGCAGAGTGGATGATCTTTTGCACTTAGCAGGACTTGTGCTCTTGCATGTTGCTCGCTGAATCAGCGCAATTTGTTACAAAGATTGCCGATGTCACGAGAGAGGATAATGTGACTGGCACGCACCAACCCGATTTACCCCCCCCCCCCCCGACCCCCCGCCCTCCCTCACCCTCCCCCCACACACCTTCCTCCCAATTAAGTCACTTTCGGCTAATAAGATGATGCTCACCCTTTAGACACAGCTTGACTGATCCAGCCCACCCACTATATTATTCAACACAACATCAGCCAGCTTAAAAATTAACCATATGGCACTGCTTGTAGTTAGTTGATTTAGGTCCAAACCAGGACATGATCTAATGGATGTGTCTGCAATAGAGCTTGTACCCATGACACAGGAGGCACGCAGCATTTTGTTCACAAGAAGAGATTTAACCAGGGAGCCAAACTGGATTTACGGACAGATATAACATTTCACTGGATTTTATTTCATTTAAAATTGAATTTTAATATTCTAAATCCAGAAAAATAAGTCTTAAAATCTATGGGGCCAGAATGTTCTGTGTGATTAACAATGGGTTTATCGCGCTCCGTTAGTGCATTCATTTGTCACGAAGTTTCACCGTAGTAAAGATTCCCTGGTTTTACAGTAGTTAGCGATAGTTAGTTAGATAATGATCCAATAACTTGATCTAACAAACCCAAGACATGCGTTACAATCCTAATTCTTCAGCTGTAGAATTCCAACTCAGCTAGTTCGGTACTTAAGGGCGGCACGGTGGTGCAGCGGTAGAGCTGCTGCCTTAAAGCCCCAGAAACGCAGGTTCGATCCTGACTACGGGTGCTGTCTGTACGGAGTTTGTACGTTCTCCCCGTGACCGCGTGGTTTTTCTCCGGGCGCTCCGGTTTCCTCCCTCACTCCAAAGACGTGCAGGTTTGTAGGTTTAATGGCCTCTGTAAATTGTCCCTCGTGTGTGTAGGATAGATCGCTGGTTGGCCCGGACTCGGTGGGCCGAAGGGCCTGTTTCCACACTGTATCTCTGAAGTAAAGTGTAAAGTATTTGAAGTGGAGGTGAATACATATTTGATTGATGGAATAAGGGAGGAGTCTGGAGAAAGGTCTGAGTTTCTGAGAAAAGCCCAACTTGGACCATCCATGGTTATATTAAACGGTCGGGAGGAGGCCATGGACAACATCAACTGGCCAGGCCGACCCTTGCATCTTTGACCCAGTGCCGTCGCCAGGCCAACAGGTCTTTGTGGCCAAGTTAAGACTCAAATGTTTTGTTTTGGTTTGGGACTTGAAGGGAAGGTTGTTGGCTGCAACCTTCCATCCATTGATAAACTGTACACTGCAAGGGCCAGGAAGCGCGTGGGCAAGATCATCTCCGACCCCTCTCACCCTGGCCACAAAAGCTTTGAATCACTGCCCTCTGGAAGGCGACTCCGGACTGTCAAAGCTGCCACAGCCAGGCATAAAAACAGTTTTTATCCACGAGTAGTTGCTCTACTCCACAGCCAAAAATCTGTAGCCTCCCTTTGATCTGGTATTTTGTTGGTTCACATGCTTGATCAATGGTGTTTTATCATTAATGTTTTATTATTATTAAAGTTTAGTGTTTTCTGAGTCATTTGTAGCTGTCACTGTATGTCATGTTGTTACTTGTGGGCGGAGCACCAAGGCAAATTCCTTGTATGTGAATACTTGGCTAATAAACTTACTTACTTACTTACTTACTTACTTACTTACGTATTTACTTAAAAACAGGATGGTGCCTAAAGCATGGCGACTCTTGTGTACTGACTACTGGTAGTCTACTATCTTACATAAAGTCATAAGGTCAGATGTGATCGGAGTACAATTCAGCCATTCGGTCCATCAAGTCTACTTGTTCGGGGAGTCCAGAACCAGGGGCCATAGTTTAAGAATAAGGAGTAGGCCATTAAGAACGGGGATGAGGAAAAACTTTTTCACCCAGAGTTGTGAATCTGTGGAATTCTCTGCCTCAGAAGGCAGTGGAGGTCAATTCACTGGATGCTTTCAAGAGAGAGTTAGATAGAGCTCTTAAAGATAGCGGAGTCAGGGGATATGGTGAGAAGGCAGGAATGGGGTCGTGAATGTGGATGATCAGCCATGATCATTTGTTTGTCTTTTTGCACATAATCCGCGAGCATTGCCATTTTTCATTTCACTGCACATCTTGTATGTGTATGTGACGAATAAACTTGACTTGACTTGACTTGATCACTGTGAATGGTGGTGCTGGCTCGAAGGGCCGAATGGCCTACTCCTGCACCTATTGTCTATTGTCTATTGTATTGTCTATTGTCATGTTGTATTTTCAATCCAATCCAATCCAACTTTATTTGTTAAACACTTTAAGACAACCAATGTTGACCAAAGTGCTGTACAGAAGAATAAACAAGACATCATAAACAGACACCATAACAGAACATAACATAACAGCTCACATAAAGCACAAAAATTACATATGAAATACAACATTAAATTAAAAGACATAAAACATGAGTAAAAATAATAACCACGCAATAAAGCAATCAAAAGAGAAATTAAATCAAGTAAATAAAGTCGACATCTTACTGGGTATCAAAGGCCACGGAGAAGAGATGGGTTTTAAGAAGTGAGTTAAAAACAGACAGAGAAGAGGCCTGTTTTATGTGGAGAGGCAGATTGTTCCATAATTTGGGTGCCGACACAGCAAAGGCACGGTCCCCTCTGAGCTTCAGCTTAGTTTTAGGCCCACTCAGGAGCAGCTGATTATCTGACCTGAGAGAGCGGGCGGGTGTATAAGGATGTAGAAGCTCAGATAGGTAGGGCGGGGCAAGACCATTTAGGGATTTAAAAGCAAATAAAAGAATTTTAAAATGGATCCTAAACTGAATTTTATGCAAGATTCCAGCATCTGTGGTTTCTCGTGTCTCCACAATAACATCTCCTTGGTTTGGCCACCAGCCTACGGTTATGGATGGACAGATAGGCACAAAGTGCTGGAGTAACTCAGCGGGTCATGCAGCATCTCTGGAGAAAAGGAATAGGTGACGTTTTGGGTTGAGACCCGTCTTCTACTCTAGTTCTCTGTTATCCCAGTTAGGGTCTCGACCTGAAACGTCACCCTATTGTCTATTATCTATTGTGGAATAATGAAAGTCTTACTTGCAGCAGCAGAACAGAATATGTTTGCAAGTATTTGTGCAAAGAACATTTGTATTTAAATCCACGCTATTAAAATGCTTGTAATCATGTAACCAAACATGTCTTTAGTGGACCGTCAATATAAATGTGTCGGAGTTAGTGGCGGCACGATGGCGCTGCGGTAGAGTTGCTGCCTTACAGCGCCAGAGACCCGGGTTCGATCTTGACGACAGGTGCTGTCTGTACGGAGTATGCACGTTCCCCCCATTCTCTCTTGTGTGGTTTTGCTCGGGGATCTCCAGTTTCCTCCCACACCCCAAAGGCATACAGGTTAGTAGGTTGATTGGCTTGGTGTAAATGTGAATTGTCCCTAGTGTAAGTAGGATAGCATTAGTGTGCAGGGATCGCTGGTCGGCGCAGACTCGGTTGGCCGAAGGGACTGTTTCTGCACTTTATACATCAACCAATCTAAACAGAAAATATTACACCAGTGTTTTGCAAGGTTATATGATTGTAAGTGAAATGGTACGACATAATTTCATATTTGTGCACATTAACAGCAAGGAAGGTCTGAAATGTATTAACATGATAGAATTATTGCTCTGTTTGCACCTATTTCATGTCAGAATGTTTGAAGGTCCCTTGATATCTATTCTGGCTTGATTGAGCCAGGCTTTCCCTGTTAGGGGGCATTGATTTATAGTAAACATATTGGCAGATTGATCAAACATACTGGGATTTACTGCCATGTCCGCCAAAGATGTTCCAGAAGTGCGTTTGTTTTATGAACAAACTTCCACCTGGTCTATTTTAAATTAGTTTAGTTCAGTTTAGAGATACAGCACCGAAAGGTGCCCTTCGGCCCACCGAGTCCATGCCGACCAGCGATCCCCGCACACTAATGGGCTTGTCCCACTGTTCGAGTTAATTCAAGAGTTCTCCCGAGTTTCCCTGATTCCAACTGGGAGAATTACAGTAATGGCCACTCGTAGGTACTCGGGGCTCTTGTGGACATGTTTCAACATGTTGAAAAATCTTCACGAGCTTACCGCGTTTCCCGAGTACCTGCCGTTAGCGTTACGAGCCGCTAAGAGACGTCCCGAGCTCCGACGTACCCGCTACGCACATTCTATGTGCTTCCACGAGTTTGATTTTTTTTTAAACTCGGGAGAGCTTTTGGGTGAACTCGTACAGTGGGACAGGGCCATAACACTATGCTACACTCACTAGGGACAATTTACATTTATACCGAGCCAATTAACCTGTGAACCTGTACGTCTTTGGAGTGTGGGAGGAAGCCGGAGATCTTGGAGGAAGCCCACGCAGTCATGGGGAGAACGTTCAAATTCCGTACAGCCAGCACCCGTAGTCAGGATCGAACCGGGTTTCTGGCGCTGTAAGGCAGCAGCTCTACCTCTGCTCCACTGTACAACCCTGACACTCACTCGTTGTGAAACCACGAAAAGTCTCTATGACCATTCTACTATTCAATAATTAAGACGCACTAAACATTTGATACAAGTGGTAACTGTAACCAAGGGAAGCAACTGGGCTGGACTAGGACAGAGATGAAGAGAAAAACATTTTCACCCAGAGAGTTGTGAATCTGTGGAATTCTCTGCCACAGAAGGTAGTGGAGGCCAATTCACTGGATGTTTTCAAGAGAGAGTTAGCTATAGCTCTTAGGGCTAACAGAATCAAGGGATTTGGGGAGAAAGCAGGAATGGGATAATGCCGGTGCTGGCTCGAAGGGCCGAATGGCCTACTCCTGCAACTATTTTCTATATTTCTATGTTTCTATGACTAACTCAGCGGGTCAGACAGCATCTGTGGAGTGTAACAAAGATAGACACAAAGTGCTGGAGTAACGCAGCGGGCCAGGCAGCATCTCTGGAGAAAAAGGATGGATGACCTTTCGGGGCGAGACCCTACTTCACCTATGCTTTTTTCTCCAGCGATGTTGCCTGACCCACTGAGTTACTCCAGCATTTTGTGTCTGTCTTTGGTATAAACTAATGTGGAGTTCTTTGTTGCTGGCATGTGTGGAGGGAATGGATACGCGACGTTTCAGGTGAGGACTCTTCAGACCAGTCTGTCCCGTTGAGTTCATTCAGTACTTTGTGGTTTCTCACGATTCCAGCATCTGCAGTTCCTTATACATCGTCTGCATTAAAGTACTTGTTTTTATTGGACTAATTTGGTTTGGGATATATTGACATAAGGATATCTGCGTACCACTTCCATGAGAAGATCTACCTTATTCTATTCTCTATCACAAACTGCTCCCACAGAAGTGCTGGAAGGATGTAGGACCTTTCTAGCTGGTCCATGCTACTCATTTTAAGCATCACCCGCTTACCAAATGTATTCTACATAGGTATACAGCATTGCAATTTGAGTTGGTAGTGAGGAAGGCAAATGTGATGTTAGCATTCATTTCAGGAGGACTAGAACATAAAAGCAAAGATGTAATGTTGAGATTTTACATGGCTCTGGGCAGGCCATGTATGGAATACTGCAATAGAAGGATGAGAGGGTGGTTCATTGAACCATATAAGATTGTCAAGGGTTTGGACACGCAGGCAGGAAACATGTTCCCGATGTTGGGGGAGTCCAGAACCAGGGGCCACACAGTTTAAGAATAAGGGGTAAGCCATTTAGAACGGAGACGAGGAAACACTTTTTCTCACAAAGTGTGGTGAGTCTGTGGAATTCTCAGCCTCAGAGGGCGGTGGAGGCCAGTTCTCTGGATTCTTTCAAGTGAGAGCTAGATAGGGCTCTTAAAATAGCGGAGTCAGGGGATATGGGGAGAAGGCAGGAACGGGGGTACTGATTGGGGATGATCAGCCATGATCACATTGAATGGCGGTGCTGGCTCGAAGGGCCGAATGGCCTACTCCTGCACCTATTGTCTATTGTCTAGCAGTTTTGGACCCCGTAACTGAGGAGGGATGTGCTGGCGCTGGAGAGGGTCCAGAGGAGGTTTACGAGAATGATCCCAGGGATGATTGGGGTAACATATAAAGAGTGTTTGAAGGCTCTAGGTGCTCGCTGGAGTTTAGAAGGATGAGGGGAGTCTAGATACAGTGGATGTGGAGAAGATGTTTCCGCTAGGACTAGAGGGCACAGCCTCAAAATAAAAGGACATACCGTGATAATGGAGATGAAGAGGAAATTCATGATCCAGAGGGCGGTGAATCTGTGGAATTCATTGCCATGGTCGAAGGTGGAGGCCAAGTTATTTGTCCACTTTCTAAATGGAGTTTGATAGGTGCTTGGTAAGGGCATAAAAGGTTGCAAGGAGGCAGGAGAATGGGGTTGAGGGAGAAAATAGATCTGCCATGATTGAATGTCAAGCAGACTCAATGGGCCGAATGGCCTAATTCTGCCTGTTATATAATGTCACCGTCTTAAGGTCATTGAAGCCAAAAGGTCTCAGTCTTCAAAATCATCATCAAATTGATTGCCATGGATCTGTGTATTGGCCAATATCACTGATGAAATCGATAGCCTTCAAAGAGTCATAGAAAGTAGTGGGTTAGATTTAAACATCCTGCTTCCTCCATTCCTCATGCTAACATGGATCTATAATTATGTTTGAGAATGAGTTACAGAAATTCCTGGTTGTAAATCAGTATGTTATGGTCGATTCGATCAACATGCATCCTGTGGATGTTCCACAAGATGTTCTTGGACTGAATGTATAATCCATTCATTTCACTCGCAGTCAGATATTATAACTAATTAGATGCTAAACATGGTGAGTTGTCACTCTACAATTATATGAAGCATGGTTATACAACACAACACCAATAATATGATAGGTCAAAATCTGCATGGATTTGTGAAAGGGAGATCTTGCCTGACAAACCTCATGGAATTCTTTGAGGAAGTAAATTGCTGGAAAGTCAAATGAGAGTCAATGGATGTTGTTTACCTGGATTTTCAGAAGGTCTGAATAGTGTTTGACGGAACTGGGCTTGTACTCACTGGAGTTTAGAAGGATGAGAGGAGACCTCATTGAAACCTACCGAATAGTGAAAGGCCTGGATAGAGTGGATGTGGAGAGGGTGTTTCCACTAGTGGGAGAGTAGATGGAGAAGCCACAGCCTCAGAATGAAAGAACGTACCTTTAGAAAGGAGATGAGGAGGAATTTCTTTAGTCAGAGGGTGGTGAATCTGTGGAAATCCTTGCCACAGAAGGCTATGGGGGCCGTCAATGGATATATTTAAGGCAGAGGTAGATAGATTAGTACGGGTGTCAGGGGTTATGGGGAGAAGGTTGAAAAATGGGGTTGAGAGGGAGAGATAGGTCAGCTGTGATTGAATGGCGGAGCTGACTTGATGAGCTAAATGGCCTAATTCTGCTCCTGTGTCTTATAGTCTTATGGTGCAGGTCAACGATGGATAGATCACACCACAGGTTAGATGGTAAATTAAAATGGAAGGCAACCGGTAGCTCAAGTTGATTGATACGCAATTGACTGACTACCACGATGCCCGGGGAGGTTTAACATGCTCTATTAGAACATGTGAAAATGCACTTAAATGGAATATCGACACAAAAACTGTACAAAATAATAGCAGCAACTAACTCCCAGTTCCACAACTACCACATACTGATGGGGAATGATGAGGCAGGATATGAAAAATAACTACACATGCATAAAGAAACACAAGGCAAGAAGGAAAAATGAAAATAATGTTATTGATTTACTATTAAATCAATAGAGATATTTCAAAGGAAATATTATTTTAGCTCGGTCAAATGCAGGTGAATTGGCTGTAATCTACAGGTAACCAAAATCTCAGGTGTGACTGACAACAATAACATTGTGGCCATTGGAAGTAACACATGCAATGTCATGTTCATAAGTTATAGGAACAGAATTAGGCTCTTTGGCCCCTCAAGTCAACTCCGCCATTGAATCATGGCTGTTCTATCCCTCTGAACTCGATGACTCGATGATTCATATCCTGTGCTTACTTTGCAGGGCGTACAGTATGTATG
Source organism: Leucoraja erinaceus (assembly GCF_028641065.1). Lineage (NCBI taxonomy): Eukaryota > Metazoa > Chordata > Chondrichthyes > Rajiformes > Rajidae > Leucoraja > Leucoraja erinaceus. Next base: position 3,494,289 of record NC_073409.1, on the reverse strand, counting down.
AAAGGAATGTCACCCAACTTAAACCAAAACTACAGTTTAAGTTTAGTAATTGTTTTTTTGTGTCCAGCCTGAGTGGATAGTTATTTTCCCACACCATGATCATGTGGAAGGGAAGTAAGTTAATTGGTTCTAGGAGCAGAATTAGGCCATTCAGCCCATCAAGTCTACAACATTCAATCATGGCTGATCCATCATTCCCTCTCTGTCGTTGTCGACAGGGTCGTAGCTTGTTGCGGGTGGACGTAGGTTGTCGCCTGTGTTGTCGTAAGTAGTCGGTAGCTTGCCGTAGCTTGACGTGGACTAGGTGGTAGGTTGGTGTAGCTTGTTGTAGACATTGTCGTAGAGGGGGTCCATTCGTCCGGTTTTTCGGTGACCAGCTACAACTCTGCCAGTCACCGGCAGTCACCGAAAAAAAATTGCCTAAGTGGGACAGGCCCTTGAGTTGGCACTGTTGAAGTTTAACTCAGATCCAAACAGATCACAGGCACACTCCTCTGACCCAGTCATCCGTCAGTTTTACATCAGAGCACTTCAACTAGAAACCATTGTGACTTGTCTGAGATATTTTGAAGTAAGGTTGCTGGTACCAGTCACAGAGTCATAGAGCATGGAAACAGGCCCTTCGACCCAACCTGCACACACCAACCACCATGTCCCATCTACTAGATTCTTGATTCCGCGACTCTGGGCATGAGACTCTGCGCATCTACCTGATCTATTCCTTGCATGATTTTGTACACTTCTATAAGATCACCCCTCATTCTCCAAGGAGCCTTAACCATCTTAGTGAAGTGCTCTGATGTTGTAAAACATGGTGGCCAAAGTTGAACACACTGCTCTAAATGTGGCCTCACCAACGTGTTATACAATTGCAACATGACCCGCCAATTTCCATACTGATGAAGGCCAATGTGCCAAAATTGTTGTGGCAAATACGATCAAACAGTAATAGAGCTGGGATATTGATATTTGTAGGGGCTGGTGATAATGAAGGATGGATATTGAACAGAGATAATGTGCGCTAAGTGTCATGATGCCATCGTTGCCAAAGACCTTACTGTGACATAATTACAATCCATGCAAATTGCAACTTTATGATACAAATAAGATTGTTATAATTTGTGATTACACAAACAAGATCGGCCTTATTTTTATGGCAATGATGCTCTTTACATATATAAGGAATTACAATCGCATGCCTGGGGACATAATCTTTGGTTTGCATGCTCCATTAAAACTTCCATTATTTATTTTGTTTGCTATCATTCACAAATGTATTAGAAGTGCGTTTTAATTTCATATAAAGACAAACCTCTGTGACCAAACCTGTTAGAAATATCGCAGTCTATTCCTTTCATTACATGAAATACAATTCCTTCAAGATTCAGGTTGGGGCATGTGTATTAATAGTAGTTTGCATAATTGTAATCGTGGACTCAATATGTTTATAGTTTACTTGCAATCTGATTGAGAATTGGAGAAATTATAATTATGTGAGTGATATAATTATTCCCCAATGAGAGGAATAGATCGGGTAGATGCACAGAGTCTCTTGCCCAGAATAGTGGAACCGAGAACCAGAGGGTATAGGTTTAAGATGAGGGGGGAAAGATTTAATAGCTACCTGCGGGGTAACTTTATTATATACAAAGGGTGATGGGTGTATGGAATGAGCTGCCAGAGGAGGTAGTTGATGCAGGTATTATCAAAACATTTAAGGAACATTAAGACAGGTACAGGTCTAAATGTCTAAACAGTACTGGTGTCAGGGGTTATGGGGAGAAGGCAGGACAATGGGGTTAGAAGGGAGAGATATATCAGCCATGATTGAATGGCGGAGTAGCCTTGATGGGCTGAATGGCCTAATTCTGCTCCTATCACTTATGACCTTATGATCCACATGGATAGGATAGATTTGGAGGGATTATGGGCCAGACACAGGCAGGTGGAACGAGTGTAGATGGGAAGGTACACAAAAAAGCTGGAGAAACTCAGCGGGTGCAGCAGCATCTATGAAGCGAAGGAAATAGGCAACGTTTCGGGCCGAAACCCTTCTTCAGACCCAGAGTGTAGATGGGACATGTTTGTTCGTTTGGCCAAGTTGGGCTGATAGGCTTGTTTCCACGCTGTGAAAAAAAGAGAGAGAAGGAATAGGTGACGTTTCGAGTTGAGACCCTAAAGCCCTTACCCCACTTTGGCGATATTTTCGGCGATTAGGCTGTTGCAACATGGTCGCGGGGTGACGCCTGCATAGTCATGAGTCGTCTCCTCAAGTCGTCGAAAGAGTCGTAACGTTTCTCTGGCCGCCGTTGGATTTTGAAATGTTCAAAACTTTTTGGCAACTGTGGACTTGTCGCAGCTTGTCTTCTCCTAGGTACTGTCGTGGGTTGCGCCAGGATGATGCAGGTTGTCGGCAGGTGATATAGGTTGTCGCCGGGTGCTGACCTTGGTGAATTCCATTGGCGACCACCTTCGTCAACCTTCGTCAACCGGCGACAGGTACCGGCGACTGAATTGTCTTCAGTTGTCGCCGACAGGGTCGTAGCTTGTCGAGGGTGGACGTAGGGTTAACTTTGGTTGCCGTAGGTTGTCGCCTGTGTGGTCGTAGGTTGACATCCTAGTGGACATCCGGAGAGTCGGAGGCTTCAACGGAAGGTCTGTGGACGGCGGCACCGGGAGCCCGCGGGTCCCTGGAGGGAGACCGCTTTTCAGGGCTCTCGCAACGGCGACTTCCCCCGCCCGAGTTGCGGGGTTGAAGAGCTCCTGGAGCAGGGCCTACATCACTGCCCCGCGCGGCTTGGAATGGCCGCGGGACTCTGCGAGCGCACGCCGGGGGCTCTAACATCAAGACCCGGTGTGCGACCTCGCACCACCCGGCGTGGCTTTAATGGCCGTGGGACAATCGCCATCGCCAGCCGGGGGCTTTGACTTTGACTCTGACATCGGGGGGGGGGGGGGGGGGGGGTGCAGTGGAGAGATAAGTTTATTTGGCCTTCCATCACAGCGATGTGATGGATGTTTATGTAAATTATGTTGTGTCTTGGGTCTATTTGTTTGTAATGTATGGCTGCAGAAACGGCATTTCGTTTGTACCTCAAGGGGTCCAAATGACAATTAAATGTATCTTGTACTCTTGTACTCTTGTAATGGGTTGCCAGTTGTTGGTAGCTTGCTGTAGCTTGACGTCAACTAGGTGGTAGCTTGTCTCGTAGACATTGTCATGGGCTGTCGCCAAAAAAAAATCGCCTAAGTGGGACTGGCCCTTAAGGATCAGAAAAGGTTCTGAAGAAGGGTCTCGCCCCGAAACATCACCTATTCCTTTTCTCAAGAGATGCTGTCTGAGCCGCTGAGATACTCCAACTTTTTGTGTCTATTTTATGGTAAAAAATTCCTTTATTAAAATTAATTACATTTATCCTGCTCCAAATTTTCATTTTGATTTGAAATCTGTAAAATGTCTTTATTTATATTGTATATGCATATGCATCAATAATAGTTGACTTCCAATTTACCTATTAACTTCAAGGGTCCTGTTTCAGTAACACAGATTCTGGACATGAATGGCCCATGTGCCGTAGTATGACAAGATGTATCTTGGTCTCTGTCGGGCTTTAGTATGCAGGCAGTAAGGGCAAGGAGATAAAAGGAGAAGTGTCTATCTTTCAGAGCCAGGCAATGCCGAATAAGTTATCAACAAACTAACATCCAAGTCTGAATAGACCCTTTTGCCATCAGTAAGATGTTATCTGTCTCGACGAGCGAATCCCTCCCCAATGTCACTCCGTGAAAGTGGTGAAGAGAAATTTCTAATAAAATCAGCCAGACATTCCACTGGGCTCTGGACAGCCCATTCTACTTTTTATTTCTCTCTCTGTCTTGCCATCTCACTTGATGTAAGCCCATTGAGATGTGTTAATTGTTAAGCTCCTACTTAAAAACTTTGCATCAGCTCCCCTTTGTGCGTGCCACTTCTCTTCATTGAAGCATGCAAATTCGTCAACTTACACCAGAATATTAAAAAGGGCAATATCACTTGTCATTGTGAAGGCACAAAATGCACGGGTACTAGTATCACGCTGAGAGAGTCCCCCTATTCTCTGCTTCTACAGTCCCACACAAATCTAATTATACTTTCCCTTAGAATTCAGGATGATTACAGTTTTAGTCCTTAAATGTCCCCATGGTTTGTGTTTAATTTGTGGACGTATTTTTAAAAAAAAAATAGTTCGCTATGTGCACTGGCTATTATTTTCGAACTCCCTGGGCCCCATTCGGGTCTGCTCCTGGGGTCTTGGTGTCAAATGTCAGACCTTGTACTAAGCTGTCAAAGAGGAGAATAGGCTTAGATGATGGATGACTAGCGAGACTGTAACACAAACCTCTGTGCAACTGCTACCTACCAGAACAGGCTACCCAGAGTCACTCCTCAAGGTCATGCACATACCATTCCACCCACTGACTCTGGCGTGGCGATCAGGCTCCGACATTCATCCATTCACCGCTGCTCCCTTCTTGCATCTGAAATAGCAAAAATTCTGCCAAATTTCCAGCCACATAATCCTGGCGGAAAAAAAAAAAAAACGCCTCCTTTTCCCCTTTTTGCCCCGCTTGTCGTTTTGGAGAATGAACACGTTGGAAGCAAGGAGCTGAAACTTTTCGCAAGTCAGCTGACAAGATTATTAATAGTGTGAACAATATCATATCTAATTTCATGCATATTCATGCTGTGGCCTTGCAGATGAGAGAGTTACAGCGAATGTTTCATTCTGTGCAGTAAAAATTGAATTACATATATGTATATAGTATGTTAATATTTAATTGAATTTATGTCATTGGTAGATTCAATTGACCATTTAGATTATCGCATTGAGCTACCGAGTCTTAAATCTCACCTGTGGCTGCGATTTATCATTGTATTCTACATTACAATTCACGAGTTCAGTCCGTAATTCTATTACTGATAACATTTAACAGTGTAATCAACTTATAAATAGCGGGGCTTATAAATAGGGTGTAACTGGACCTACAATGCTGGTGACAACTGAGTTGGTATTAACTATTATGAAATCTGCAATCAAAATTAGTTGAGCAAAGGCTATAATTTTAATAGTCTGTGTTGTGTTTTATTCTTCAGAAGGATCGGGAGCGCAGAAATCACAAGCCAACGTTCAAAGAGGAATCTTGTTTTCACACAAACAACCTTGGAGCATTATGAGATCTGGTTTCAAGCAAGGAGTTGTGCTTCTCTCTTTCATAATAGAGTCTGAGTACTACTTATTCAATTCAAAGAACATTAATCAGCAGTGGAAGAGTCTGGGGTTTTCTTTGATTTCATGTAAAGACAGTGATTTTTAATGCCCTGATAAGATCGTTGCCCTGTAACTTGTGGAAATCATGCCCTTTCTTCCACAGATCTTGGGTCAAATTAAAGGTTAATTCATTCCGATGGAAAGTGTGATTAACAAATCAGCCAGCAACAGGTTTGAATCCAAGGCCGTGGGTATGAAATGCGTCTCTTGTGCAACTTAAATGCCCTGTGCCCCAGTAAAGACTCAATAAAAACCTTTCAAGGACTGGAGGATTAGTATCGAGCTGGTTTGGGCCACTGCACCAGAGGGCAGCAGAAGGCAAACTAGCTCGGCCCAAACACTAGACAGGTCAGCTCATAGAAACATAGAAAATAGGTGCAGGAGTAGGCCATTCGGTCCTTCGAGCCTGCACCACCATTCAATATGATCATGGCTGATCATCCAACTCAGTATCCTGTACCTGCCTTCTCTCCATACCCCCTGATCCCTTTAGCCGCAAGGGCCACATCTAACTCCCTCTTAAATATAGCAAATGAACTGGCCTCAACTACCTTCTGTGGCAGAGAGTTCCACAGATTCACCACTCTCTGTGTAAAAAATGATTTTCTCATCTCGGTCCTAAAAGACTTCCTTCTTATCCTTAAACTGTGACCCCTAGTTCTGGACTTCCCCAACATCGGGAATAATCTTCCTGCATTAGCCTGTCCAACCCCTTAAGAATTTTGTACGTTTCTATAAGATCCCCCTTCAATCTTCTAAATTCTAGTGTGTACAAGCCGAGTCTATCCAGTCTTTCTTCATATGAAAGTCCTGCCATCCCAGGAATCAGTCTGGTGAACCTTCTCTGTACTCCCTTTATGGCAAGAATGTCTTTCCTCAGATTAGGGATCAGCTCATCTCTTAATGCGACCTGGAAGCTGTTGGATAGACACAAAGCGCTGGGGTAACTCAGCGGGTCAGGCAGCATCCGTGGGGAAAACTGATCAGTGATGTTTTGGGTCAGGACCCTTCGTCAGGCTTACAAGACTTACAATATGATAAGATACGGTAATAAACTTTGTTTATTCCAGGAGGGAAATTAAAGTGACAAGTGGCAAGGATTAGGATTTGCAAATTGGGGGGGGGAGTCAGTCTACCCCACGACAGAAGGGGAGGAGTTGTAAAGGAGTTGATAGCCACAGGGAAGAAGGATCTCCTGTGGCGTTCTGTACTGCATCTTCAGAGTCTGAAGAAGGGTCTTGACCCAAAAGATTACCCATCTATCTGTAGGAAGGAAGTGCAGATGCTGGTTTAAACCAAAGATAGACACAAAAAACTGGAATAACTCAATGAGCCAGGCAGCATCTCTGGAGAGAAGGAATGGGTGACGATTTGGTTCGAGAGCCTCCTTCAGACTAGTTACAGATAAGGGAAACGAGAGATATAGACAATGATGTAGTGAGATAAAGAACAATGAATGAAAGATATGCAAAAAAGTAATGATGATAAAGGAACATACAGAAATACAATCAAGCCATGCATAAGTACAACAGGCAGTGTAAAGAGAAGAATACCGGAGTGCAGAATGTAGTGTCATCCCTTATTGCTACTGAGAAGCTGTTGGATGGACACAAAGTGCTGGACTAACTCATCAGGTCAGGCAGCATCTGTGGAGGAAAAGGATCGGTGAGGTTTTGGGTCAAGACCCTTCTTTGGACTTCAGAGTCTGAAGGGTCTCGACCCAAAACATGACTTACCCGTAGTTAGCCACAAAAAGCTGGAGTACAAGATGTTGGCGAAGACGTACTTGGAGTACTGCCAACACACAATGCGCACACACACGCACACATATATACACATACACACACGCACACACACACGCGCGCACACATACATGCGCACACACACACGCTGATGCACACATACACACACATACATGCGCGCACACACACACATGCATGCATGCACACACAAACAAACACACACATACGCACACATGCACACACACACATACACACACACACGCTCACGCACACACACACACATGCATGCATTCGCACACACACACATGCATGCATGCACACACAAACAAACACACACGTACGCACACACACACACACACACACACACACACACACACACACACACACACACACACACACACACACACACACACACACACACACACACACATGCGCATGCGAATTAGTGTTGAATGATGTCTATACATGGTTTAATATTGAAACTTTGTGAGTTGTGTGCAAAGGAAGTATCAGGATAAAATTACATCTATAGATAGAATGGGGGCCATGTCTGTGACTCTGTGAAACTTTGAGAATCCCGTCATCCTGTGGAACTGTGGCGTCTTGGCACCGAGCCACCGACTGCCCTTGGGGACTGGGATAAAATGACATACTCACATCAACAAGCCACTCGTGACCTGCTGGGTGCATCTGTGCTATGCTGATGTGCTGAACTTTGCGTTGCCCACTGTGGCAGCTTGCATTGCCAACATAGTTGGGACATTAAAGATGGTTGTAACCTGAGCAAACATCATTCAATATGCCAAGGCTGGGGTTGAAGTTCACTTTACAAACTGTGACGTGACTCTGAGTGAGGTAACTCACTTTCAAACGGGGTCCGTCCTTCTCATTTGGAAGCAACTGGAGATAGGACAGTTTATATTTGTATTTAGTGATGTGTGTAGACTATTTGGGATCTGCTCCAAGCCACAGTGGTGCATGGAGCAATGTGATGTCATCTATTGACTCCCCTGACTCCCACCCGATTCTAGAAAAAGACACAAAGTGATGGCGTAACTCAGTTGATCAGGCAGCATTTCTAGAGCACATGGATTGGTGATGTTTCAGGTTGGGACTGAAAAAGCACCAAAACATATGTCCATGCTCTCCAGAGATACTACCTGACCTGCTGAGTTACTCCAGCACATTGTGTCTTTTTTTGTAAACCAGCATCTGCAGTTCCTTCTACAGTCTGAAGAAGGGTCTTGACCCGAAACGTCACCGATTCCTTATCTTCAGAGATGCTGCCTGACCCGATGAGTTACTCCAGCACATTGTGTCTTTTTTTGTAGACCAGCATCTGCAGTTCCTTCTACAGTCTGAAGAAGGGTCTTGACCCGAAATGTCACCAATTCCTTACCTCCAGAGATGCTGCCTGACCCGATGATTTACTCCAGCATTCTGTGTATATCTGCAGTTCCTTATATCTCTCACTCAACTCTTTACTTACAAAAAATAGCCAAGGTGCAGAAAACAACTCTCACAAGGATGTCTATCGTGCCATCCCCAGGAAATAGGCAGTAAACAAGGTCATACTAGAAATATTCATCTGGTACACTTGAAAGCATTTTTTTTTTTTACACAGATTAAGAAGAGTTCCTCTAGTACACACTTGAAGGGTTGTTAGATGTTATAAGGTCATAAGTAATAGGAACAGAATTAGGCCATTCGGCCCATTCAATCATGGCTGATGTATCTCTCCCTCCTGCCTTCTCCCCATAACCCCTGACCCCCGTACTAATCAACAATCTATCTATCTCTGCCTTACGAATTCTTCATTTAGATGTTTTATCGCATTTGCAATTTAAACTGTTGACATCAGACGGATATCCAGAAAAACAAATCCACATAAATCCTCAGGACTGCGTTCAGTCAGGACTCAACAAACTGTGTGACAGTCAGTCAGGCAGCATCAATTCTGCCTGGCTCGCTGAATTACTCCATCACTTTTTGGCTTTTTTTTAATAAACCAGCATCTGCAGTTCCTTGTGTCTCCATGTGGAAAAATACTGTGATGTAGAAGCATTGAAATTGCAGGGAATTGTGGACAAAATCCAGACCATCACACGATCCAACCTCCCTCCCATTGGCTCCATCTACACCTCATGCTGCCTCGGCAAGGCCAGCAGCATCATCAAGGACCAGTCGCACCCCGGCCACTCCACTCACCCATCGGGCTAAAGGCATAGAAGTGTGAAAAGGCACACCTCCAGATTCAGGGACAGTTTCTTCCCAGCTGTTATCAGGCAACTGAACCAACAACTACAGAGCTGCTATCTGCCTCTTTTGAGACCCTTGGATGATTTTTGATCTGACATTATCTTGCACTAAATGTTATTCATGTTAGTCCCTTTATCATGTGCCTGTACACAATGGATGGCTCGTCTGTAATCAGGTATTTTCTTTCCACTGTGTTTAAGAAGGAACTGCAGATGCTGGAAAATTGAAGGTACACAAAAAAGCTGGAGAAACTCAGCGAGTGCAGCAGCATCTATGGAGCGAAGGAAATAGGCAACGTTTCAGGCCAAAACCCTTCTTCAGACTGATCGGGGGTGGGGAGATGAAAGGAAAAAGGAGGAGGAGCCCAAAGGCTGGGGGATGTGAGGAGACAGCAGGAGGGCTGAGGAAGGGGAGGAGACAGCAAGGACTAACAATATTGGGAGAATTCAATGTTCATGCCCCCAGGATGCAGACTCCCCAAGCGGAATATGAGGTGCTGTTCCTCCAATTTCCGGTATCACGCAATAAAAGTTTATCACTGAAGATAGACACAAAAAGCTGGAGTAACTCAGCGGGACAGGCAGTATCTCTGGAGAGAAGGAATGGGTGACGTTTTGGATCGAGACCCTACTTCTGACTGGTTAGGGACAAGGGAAACGAGATATATAGACGGTGATGTAGAGAGATAAAGAACAATGAACAAAAGATATACAAAAAAGTAACGATGATAAAGGGAACAGGCCATTGTTAGCTGTTTGCTGGGTGAAAACGAGAAGTTGGTGCAACTTGGGTGGGGGAGGGATAGAGAGAGAGGGAATGTCGGGGCTACCTGAAGTGAGAGGAATCAATATTCATACCAGTGGGCTGTAAGCTCGGTGACAATACACTGTACAGGCGACAATAAACTAAAAAAAAAACTCAGTTTACTCATTTCTGAAGAATGTCCCAGCAATGGAAGCACTTGAGCAAGATTTCATTACACTTGTGTTTCCAAAGTTCAAAGCAAAATGTTTTCAGCAAGCAGCAATGTGCAGCAGAAATCATGCAGGCTTCTGAACACACAAGAGAGAATGTGGAATAGAATAACAAGAGTAGTAACTGTGAGAGTTCTTTGTGGCACTTGTTCAGTTCAGTTTATTGTCACATGTACCTTGACAGGTACTTTGATAAACTTAATTTGTTTTATGTAGAAGTTTTAAGATTCCTTTTAAAAGATGGAGGTATTATGTGTGACATTAAATAGAGAAAATGATTGATTTTAGTATTTTGAACTTTCAAAAATATTTCAGCATTGTGCTTTTGAAAACCAACTTTTCCCAGATTGAAGCAATTTCTGGGTTGATTCTTGTTCCTCTGTAACTTCAAACACTCATTTTAAGGCACAGGAGTTATTTGAACACCTGATACTTTTCTGGCATCAGGTGTGTGGTACCACTGGCACTAGTGTCAGGTAGTTAGTCCATACTGTTTCTACAAACAACCACCGTTCACTGTTAACATCCAACAACCACCGTGCATTCTTGCTTTATGTTGTAAAGGAAAGTCCTACTAGTGCAGCACGGTGGTGCAGCGGTAGAGTTGCAGCCTTACAGCGCCAGAGACCCGGGTTCGATCCTGACTACGGTTTCTCTCTGTACAGAGTTTGTACGTTCTCCCCGTAACCATGTGGGTTTTCTCTGGGTGCTCCGGTTTCCTCCCACACTCCAAAGACGTACAGGTTTGTAGGCTGATTGGCTTTGGTAAAAAAAAATTGAAATTGTCCTTAGTGTGTGTCGGATAGTAGATAGATAGATAGATAGATCCTTTATTGTCATTCAGACCTTACGGTCTGAACGAAACTATGTTGCCTGCAGTCATACACAGAATCAATAATAACAAAACATACAATAAACACCAATTAAACATCCACCACAGTGAGTTCACCAAGCACATCCTCACTGTGATGGAGGCAAAGTCTTAGTTTCCATCTCTTCCCTCCTTGTTCTCCCTCTGCGCTGAGGCGGTCGATCCAGGCCGGAGATGCCGCTCTCCAGTCCAGCGGACCTCCGTGGTGATGTCGCCGCTGCCGATAGCCGGAACGCCATCCCCGCTCCGAGACGGCCCGCCACAGTATCAGCTCCGGGCCGCCGCCCCAGCTCCAGGTCGATGCCCCAGCTCCAGGTCGCCGCCCCAGCTCCAGGTCGATGCCCCAGCTCCAGGTCGCCGCCCCAGCTCCAGATCCTGCAGTCTCCGCACCGGGCCGCTGCCCCAGCTCCGGGCCGCTGCCCCAGCTCCAGGTCGCTGCCACAGCTCCAGGCCGCCGCGCCAGCTTCTGGTCCCGCAGTCGCTGCTCCAGGTCCCGCCGTCTCCGCTCCGGGCGGCTGCCCCAGCTCCAGATCCTGCAGTCTCCGCTCTGGGCCGCTGCCCCAGCTCCAGGCCGCTGCCCCAGCTCCGGGCCCCGCTGCATCAGCCCCAGGCCGCCGCCGAAAGCCAGAACGCCGCACCAGCAAGTCGGGCCACCGCTGCTCAGCCCCGAAGACGGCCAGCCTCTCGTTGGTAAGTCCTGGCTGGCTCTGCCTCCGGAGCCTCGGGGTCGGTCGCAGGCTGGAGGCCGCCAGCTCCGCCATTAGGCCTCAGCGCAGACGGAGGCAGAGAAGGGGGATACGACATGAAAAAGTCGCATTCCCCCGAAGGAAGAGACAGAGAACATGTTCCACCCCCTCTAACACAACCCAACAAACTAAAACTTAACCAAAACAAGACAAAAAAAACAACAGAAAAAAGTAAAGACAGACGGACTGCAGGCGAGCCGCAGCTGTTAACAGCGCCGCCACTTCCGGAACTAGTACTAGAGAACGGGATGATTGCTGCAGGAAGTCGGATGGCTGAAGGGCCTGTTTCCGTGCTGTATCTCTAAAATCTAAAAAGTCTAAAGTATAAAATCTAAAGTCTACTATGGTGAGTTTCTGAAGGCAACTTTTTCTCTTCCCCCCACCATGCCAGCTTTTCCCCCTCAGCCAACTCCTAGGGTATCCATGTTCTCCGGAGTTGCTGCTTGACCCTCTGACTTACCGGCTGGATCTCTTAGGCAGCATTTTATCCTCCCATTTATGTTTGGTCTTCACCACCATCTCCATTCATGGCATCCTACGCACCAGCCCTAGTCATAAGTTTGTTCGTTCGTTCATAAGTGATATGAGCAGAATTAGGCTCATGTCTACGAGGACATAGCCTTGGCATTAAAGGCCCTTCCTTGAGGAAGGAGATGAGGAGGAATTTCTTTAACCAAAGGGTAGTGAATCTGTGGAATTAATTGCCACAGAAGGGTGTGGAGGCCAGGTCAGCGGATATTTGTAAGGCAGAGATAGATAGATTCTTGATTGGGACGAGTGTCAGGCATTATGGGGAGAAGGCAGGAGAATGGGGTTCAGAGGGAAAGAAAGATCAGCCATGATTGAATGGCAGAGTAGACTTGATGGGCATCCTCACACTTATGAACTTATAAGTCTACTCCACCATTCAATCATGGCTGATGTATTTCTCCCTCCGAACACCATTTTCATGCCTTTTCCTCATAAACCCCTGACACCCGTACAGTCAGAACCCCTGACAGTCCTCACTGGTTATTTGCTCTAAAGGGTAAACTCTTAAACTAAGGGCTTACTTGTGCTACTGAAGATTGATTTAACACCTTGCCATCTTCAGTGTCAAAGGGCTTCTGATCACTCTTTCCCTCGCCTCCTCATTCTCTCTCTCTCTCTCTCTCTTTCCCACTACCCTTCCGCCCCCACCCTCTCTCTCTCCCTTTCTCTCTCTCTCGATCATCATTCCTGGACATTTCCTTCCCCACACACAAGCACAATGTTTAACAACTCCTCAGCGGTCCTGAGATCAGCGATGTCGGAGGTTTGCAGCAATTGAAGCATTAATCCACCATTTACAATATACATTAAATTCTGGTCCTTCTTCCTTGAATCAATACCATTAGATCCTTCAAGAATTTTTTTTTAAAGAAAATAAAACATTTTCCACTCATTTCCTCCGAAATCTCCGGGAACTTTCACCCACTCTGTTCCAGCAGTTCCAACACTGAACGGTTTTTTTTTATTATGTTTTCAATCATTATCTATCCACTTGATGGCTCTAAAGTACAGGCAGGCCAGGTAAACAAAAAGAGTGTTTGTTTTAGTGCCCTTTCAGTTATGAAGGTGTCAGGGTCACAGGAGGCTGGGAGATAATGTGGGTGATATCACCTGATAACTATCCAGCAGCTTCATGGGACATTCCTTTCTCAGCGCCTCTTCTCTTTTAAAGAGGTATTCACACACGTTGCGTCTACCATTAGTTTAGTTTAGGTTACACATACAAAATCCTGGAGTAACTCAGCGGGACAGGCAGCATCTCTGGAGAAAAGGAATGGGTAACGTTTCGGGTGGAGACCCTTCTTCAGACCCGACACGCAACGTCATCCATTCCTTCTCTCCAGAGATGCTGCCTGTCCCGCTGAGTTACTCCAGCTTTTTGTGACTATCTCCGTTTTAAACCAGCATCTGCAGTTTCTTCCTACACATTATGCTTAAAAAGGAACTGCAGATGCTGGAAAAATCGAAGGTAGACAAAAATGCTGGGGAAATTCAGCGGGTGAGGTCGCATCTATGGAGCGAAGGAATAGGTGACGTTTCGGGTCTCACCCGCTGAGTTTCCCCAGCATTTTTGTCTACCTTCCTACACATTAGTTCAGTTTGGTTTAGTTTGGAGATACAGTGCGGAAACAGGCCCTTCGATCCATCGAGTCCATGCCGACCCACACACACACTATCCTACACACTGGACAATTTACAATTACACCAAGCTGATTAACCTACAAACCCGTACCTCTGAGAAAGCACACACAGGTCATTGGGAGAACGTGTAAACTCCATACAGACAGCACCTGAGGTCAGGTTTGATCCCGGGTCTCTGGCGCTGTAATGGGGCTGTCCCACTGTACGAGCTAATTCAAGAGTTCTCCTGAGTTTCCTCGGATTCGAACTCGGAGAATTACGGTAATAGCCGCTCGTAGGTACTCGGGGCACTCATGGACATTTTCCAACACGTTGAAAAATCTTCACGAGTCTTCCCAGAGCTAACCGCGTTTCCCGAGTACCTGCCGTTAGCGTTACGAGCCGCTAAGAGACGTCCCAAGCTCCGACGTACCCGCTACGCACATTCTACGTGCTTCCACGAGTATGATTTTTTTTAGAGCTCTTGAATTAGCTCGTACAGTGGGACAGGGCCATAAGGCAGCAACTCTACCACTGCGCCACCATGCCCCCCTAAATCGGCATTGGTAATATTTTGTGGCATAAAAGATGCTTGCTCCAAATGCATGATGAAAATTTACTTCAAGATGCACAAGAGCACAGAAACTATGATTTTTGTAGAAAGCAAAGGTTTGCCTAGAACATTCAGACAAAATTTAAGAACGTCTTAATGACTTAATTGTGCTTTTAAGCACTTTTAACCATATTATTTGAATTTATTATACTCAAATCTGTTGTCCTCTGACTTTCCGATGTTGAGCCTTGATTGCTTTGAAGAATATGATGCAAATTAAACTCTCAGTTCAGGAAAAGTGATTTTTTTTTTTTGTTCTAATTAAACCAATGATTTCTAATCAATTGCAGATTCCAATTAATGGGAACTTTTATTAATACCTTCACTTCTGTTCTAGTGTTTTAATGGCCCTGGTAAGCTCTTTAAAACGACACTAAAACAGTTGAATGCTGTTAATTTCTTTTTTCCCTGGATATTGAAAATAAACAGTAAGGCTCCAATGTGTTCAGCATCTGCTAGCTTTGTGTACCAGAGGGAGGTGTCACTTTTTGGCTGGCCAGATGCAGGTTGATCGTAATATCAACAGGAAAAAATGGGAAGAGTCTTTTTATCCCTTTGTTTGACTTATCCATGAGTGACGCAGTGACATGCTGGTGGCCCTGCAAAGATTGGTTGCTGTTAGGATTATGCAATGTCCTATTTGCAACTACTGACCAATGCAGACTGTTGAAAAATCAGTAAGGCCTGGATAGAGTGGACACTAAATGCTGGAGTAACTCAGCGGGACAGGCAGCATGTCCGGAGAGAAGGAATGGGTGACGTTTCATGGAAGATAGGCGCAGGCGTAAGCTAGAAGGCCCTTCGAGCCAACACTGCCATTCAATATGATCATGGCTGATCATCCAAAATCAGTTCCCCATTCCTGCTTTTTCCCTCATATCCCTTGATTCCATTAGCCCTAAGAGCTGAATCTAACTCTCTCTTGAAAATATCCGGTGAATTGGCCACCACTGCTTTCTGTGGCAGAGAATTCCGCAGATTCACAACTCTCCGGGTGAAAAGGTTTTTCCTCATTATCCTCATCATCAGGTCGAGACCCTTCTTCAGACCTGTTTGTAGGTTAAATGGCTTGGTATAGAGTAGGATAGTGTTAGTGTGTGGGGATTGCTGGTAGGTGCGGACTCGATGGGCCAAAGGGGCTGGTTCTGCGCTGTATCTCTAAACTGAACAAGACTAAACCCCCCACCAATTCAAGCAAAAAGTGTTTTTCCTCAAACAAATCTCTTTGAAGGCAACCCATTTCTTAAAGCATTAGATCTTGACGAAAAACCCAGAGGGGCACTTTAGAGCCATGCAGTGGACACTCTGGAGGTTGTTATATTTTAACATCTGTGCCCTGACTGCACACACTGTCAAATTTATGATATGGAAACCACAGGAAAGATTTAACATGTGACTTGTGAAAGTATTAGCTCAATGAAATCTGACATTAATACATTTGGTGCACGAGACATTTCACGACCGCTGAGCGGTTTTTTAGGACTTGGATTCAAATCTTGCCTTAGTGTTGTTCCGAAAAGCTGGTACATGTTTGAAATAAATTTAACTCTAACAGTATCAATCATCTTTCCAGTGTGCTACAAAATACGGCAGGAATCTGATCTAAATTGGGCTAAGTTGACGGTGATGCAGTGGTCTTGTTGTGCTGCTCATCGCCACAATGCATGAAATGTTATCCATGCATCCGGGCAGCTGGGAGTGTAGACTGATACAGTAACTTATTCCAGCCATGCATTGTGTTCCAAAATTAAAATTACGACCATTTCCCTGTAAGCTGGGATGTCAGTCTCTGCTACAAACCCGTGTGAAATCCCCATCAGCGCACGGTGGCGCGGCGCTAGAGTTGCCGCCTTACAGCGCCGGAGACCCGGGTTCCATCCTGACTGTGGGTGCGGTCTGTACGGAGTTTGTACGTTCTCCCTGTGACCTGCGTGAGTTTTCTCCGGGTGCTCCGGTTTCCTCCCACAATAAAAAAGACCTACAGGTGTTTTGGATAATTGGCTTTGGTAAAATTGTAAAATTGTGTGTGTAGGATAGTGCGGGTGAACAGGGATCGCTGGTCGGCACGGACTCAGTTGGTCGAAGATCCTGTTTCCGCGCTGTATCTCTAAACTAAAAGTAAAACTACAATAAGGAGATGGTCACGAGAACCAGGCAACATCAGGAAACAAAGGTCAGGCAGCAAATGATTACAATCTAGGATTCACTGCATTAAAGACGGGCAGAAATAAGATTGAACACAATTTTCTAGCTGGGAAATGGTAAGCAATTAAATGGGATAACATCACGGTACCATTGGGAATGGACAGGATTTGGGACTAGTTGGATATGACTTGCAAATGCTGGCACAGGCAAGATGTTGCAAGCGATCTCCTGTTTTACTTGGAGAACAAATAACATTTTCCACAAACAACCCGGATGACTTTCGTCTGAATAAGAGCATAATGTAAGAAATCGGAGCCTGATAGTCCTTGGAGCCTAATCTGCCATTTAATAGCATCTTTTACCTCAGCGCTTTTCTGCAGTATTGCCATTATCCTTGATTCTTTTCGTACCCAAATGCCTTGATTATTTTCACTGACTGAGCTGACACAGCCATCTGAGACAGAGAATTTCAAAGATTCACAGCTCGTTGAATGAAGAAATTTAATCTTATTTCATTCCTAAATGGCCAAGCCATTATTCGGAAATTGTGATCACTGATCTTAGAATCTTCAGATCTGGGAGACGGCCTCTCTAACCCCAATTTAAGCATCTTTTATAATTCAAAGAGATCAATTAGCTTAGTCATTCAAGTCCAGGCAATATCCTCTTTCCAATAAACATTGCACTTCATCGATGCGCACTTCATCAACAACACACTTTCATGTAGAAACAAAGAACTGCAGATGGTGGTTTACATAAAAAGACACAAAGTGCTGGAGTAACTCAACAGGTCAGGCAGCATCTCTGGTGACCATGGAGGTCATAAAGTCATAAGTAATAGGAGAAGAATTAAGCCATTTGGCCCATCAAGTCTCCTCCGCCATTCAATCATGGATAGCGGAATCAAGGGATATGGGGAGGAAGCAGGAACTTTTCTTCAGTCTGAAGAAGGGTCCCGGCCACAAACGTCACCTGCCCATGTTCACCAGAGATACTGCTTGACCTGCTGAGTTATTCCAGCACTCTGTGTCTTTTTTTTGTACACATTAGCACTGGTCATAGAAAGATCTTTCTTTAAATTTAATTGTTTTCTTTACTCTCTAAGTTTTCCGTACTCTCGGGGCGGAGACGGCGTTCCGGTTTTCGGCGGCGGCGACATCACCACGGAGGTCCGGCATCTCCGGCCTGGATCAATCGCCTCAGCGCAGAGGGAGAACAAGGAGGGAAGAGACGGAGGCTAAGACTTTGCCTCCATCACAGTGAGGATGTGCTTGGTGAACTCACTGTGGTGGATGTTTAATTTGTGTTTATTGTATGTTTTGTTATTATTGATTCTGTGTATGACTGCAGGCAACATAATTTCGTTCAGACCGAAAGGTCTGAATGACAATAAAGGAATCAAATTCTAATTTATAATGAAGGTTAAAATATAGTTTACTCTTCCCACAGCTTACTTGCATGCTTGTAGCCTGCACTGAGGAACAAGCTTTCTAGTTCCTTGATGAACAGTAACATAGAAACATAGAAAATAGGTGCGGGAGTAGGTCATTCGGCCCTTCGAGCCAGCAGCGATATTCAATATGATCATGGCCAAAATCTGTACCCCGTTCCTGCTTTCTCCCCATATCCCTTGATTCCGTTAGCCCTAAAAGCTACATCTAACTCTCTCTTGTATATATCATGTACTATTCGGGTATCAGGAGTTATGGGGAGAAGGCAGAATGGGGTTAGGAGGGAGAGATGGATCAGCCATGATTGAATGGTGGAGGAGACTTGATAGGCCGAATGGCCTAATTCTGCTCCTATCACTTATGACCTTATGACCTTATGTAGTAGGTACCTGCTACATACTTATGGTACTAGATCTGCAGTTTGCAAGGGAACACTGTAAATCAGATTCAATGGACAGGAATCAGGAATAAGTGGTTAGAGACGTGAAGAATAAATTGATCTCTTATTTCACAGTGACAGAGTTTGAAATTCACTACATTACAATTTTACTGAACGTTTTGTGTGAGCAATGAAAGGGAATTTAGGCACTTCAAAGGAACGATATCATGAATTATTGGGGAGGGAGTTGTTTCATTTATAATATTTGCACCAAGCATATTTTCAACATGAAATAGTTCATCCTGCAAGTAATCATCGGGTGCTTGTGTAATTTGATAAGGACCAACAAGTGTTTGAAGGGGTCAAATGTATAAAGATAGAATAAAGTATCATTACAGTAGATAGCAGAAATGATATCAATGGGCTTTGTAATTCTCTAGATAGCATGGCCATAAGGTGTTCTATTCGTAAAAGAAAACGAATGGAGGGCAATGCAGACCTGCAACAGAATATGTGACTTGAAATCTATCACCTATGTGTAAAAATAAAATTAAAAATACTGGCATAGTGGTGCAGCAGTAGAGTTGCAGCCTAATGCCCCTGTCCCACTTAGGAAACCTGAATGGAAACCTCTGGAGACTTTGCGCCCCACCCAAGGTTTCCGTGCAGTTCCCGGAGGTTTTTGTCAGTCTCCCTACTGGCTTCCACTACCTGCAACCTCCGGCAACCACCTGCAACCTCCGGGAACCGCAAGGAAACCTTGGGTGGGGCGCAAAGTCTCCAGAGGTTTACGTTCAGGTTTCCTAAGTGGGATAGGGGAATATTACAGCAGCAGAGACCTGGGTTCCATCCTGACTATTGGCGTGCTGTCTACGCGGGATGTTTATGTTCTCCCTGTGAACCTAGTGGGTTTTCTCCGGGTGCTCCGGTTTCTTCCCACACTCCAAAGACGTACAGAATTATAGGTTAATTGGCTTAGGTAAAGGATGTAAAATTGTCCGTAATGTGTAGGATAGTGCTAGTGCACGGGGTGTCGTTGGTCGGCATGGACTCAGCCTGGTATCTCTAAAATCTAAAGTCAAGAGTCACTACCCTGATGTCCCCTGTTGCTGAACATAGCTTTCTGCCTCCTCAACATTGAGTAAGGTGCAGAAAGGACTGCTTTGTACATATGGTACCCAGATCAGTAGGTGATACGAAGGATTGGATATTGGGAATCCAGTAAACACCTGTGGGAGAACCATTTACCTGTAGCTTCTAATCAAGGTCTGGAGTTAGTGACGGATGTTATTTTAAACATTTTTTAGTCATTATTTAGAATTTAAATTGCCTGGACATTTCGACAAACTACTTCCTTATTTCTGCCTGAGCACCATCTAGATTTGCAACTGGTCCATAATTTGTTACAGATTCCATTGAAGACCGGCATTTGTTGGAACGTGTATTTTTTTCCCAAGCTACATTGCTTGTGATCGTATGAGCGCAGTCTCCACAAGATGCTGCTGCCGGCAAGTCCTATGATGTAACACGCAGGCCAGTGGAGATTTCACAAAGTATATTAGGACTGGATTTAAGGTTAAAGATACAGCACGCAAACAGGCCCTTCAGCCCATCGAGTCCATGCCGACCATCGATCACCCATTCACACTGGTTCTATGTAATTCAATCTTCTCATCCACTTCCGACAATTTTACAGAGGCCAATTAACCTACACACTCACACACCTTCAAGATTCTTAGACAAGTACACGGATAGGACAGGTTTGGAGGGAAATGGACCAAACGCAGGCAGGTGGGACTAGTGTAGCTGCAACAAGTTGGTCGGTGTGAGCATGTTGGGCTGAAGGGCCTGTTTCCACACTGTATCTCTCTATCACTCTGTGATTCTATGTGGGAGGAATCTGGAGCATCCAGAAGAAACTAATGTGGTCACAGGAATGTCATAAGGTCATAAGGTTCAGTTTAGTTTAGTTTAGTTTAGTTTAGAGATACAGCGCGGAAATAGGCCCTACGGCCCACTGGGTCTGAACCGTTCAGCAAACCCTGCACATTAACACTATCCTGCACCCAATAGGGCCAATTTTAGTTTTACATTTAACAAGCCAATTAACCTACAAACCTGTACGTCTTTGCAGTGTGGAAGGATCTCAGAGAAAACGCGCGCAGGTCACGGGGAGAGCATACAAAGTCCGTGCAGAGAGCACCCGTAGTCAGGATGGAACCCGGGTCTCCGGCGCTGCATTCGCTGTGAGGCAGGAACTGTACCGCTGTGCCACCGTGACTGCCCGATAAGGGATAGGAATAGAATTAGGCCATTTGGCCCATCAAATCTACTCCGCCATTCAATCATGGCTGATCTATTATATCCCTCCCTCCTAACCCCATTCTCCTGCCTGCTCCTCATGACCTCTGACACCTATATTAATCAAGGAAGAACATGCAAACTCCACACAGACAGCACCTGAGGTCAGATTTGAAACTGGGTCTCTGGTGCTGTGAGGCAGCATATCTACCAGCTGCACCACTCAGCTGCCCTTGAAAAGCTCGTAGATGCCACTGTTAAAGATTAGCTTAATGACTGAAAACCATCAATACTATGGACTGTGTTTGGGAATACCTTCCCTTTTGCATTCCACTGGCAGTCCTCGTGTAAAGAAGATACAACACTTCACATGGTGTAAAAAAATGAAGTAAAAAAAATTGTAAATAGGTAATGAAATGCAATATGGTGAGTGCCTTTCCAACCATCATAACGCCCCTAAAGTCTTTATGGTCAATTTAATCCCATTGAATGGTGGGTACCATTCAAAGCTGGAAAATGTGAGGGTCAAGAGGGTTTAATTGCCATATGTACCAGGAATGGAACACTCAATGTGTCTCTGGTGCTGTGAATCTGGAATTCTCTGCCACAGCAGGTAGTTGAGGCCAGTTCATTGGCTATATTTAAGAGGGAGTTAGATGTGGCCCTTGTGGCTAAAGGGATCAGGGGGTATGGAGAGAAGGCAGGGACAGGATACTGAGTTGGATGATCAGCCATGATCACATTGAATGGCGAATGGTGCAGGCTCGAAGGGCCGAATGGCCTACTCCTGCACCTATTTACTATGTTTCTATGTTTCTGGTGCTGTGTGTGAGGCAACAACTCTACTGCAGCGCCACTATGCCGTGCATTAATTTTAAAGTTGTTTTTGTTTAGCTTTAGTTTAGAGGTAGAGAGCAGAAACAGGCCCTTTGGCCGACCGAGTCCACACCCACCAACAGTTCCCGCAATCTTCTTCTTCTTCTTTCATGTGGCGTGCACAGGCTAAAGATGTTGGACAACTTGTTCTATTTGATCTTCCGTTTGTGCACATCGAGTTGATTGTATTAGGCAAAACGTGAAGGTTGTAACCTTCCACCCCTCCCCGCACTCTACCGCTATCCTACACACACTGGGGAACAATTTACAATTATACCTGTACATCTTTGGAGTGTGGGAGGAAACCGGAGATCCCGGAGAATACCCACACAGGTCACGGGGAGAACGTGCAAACTCCGTACAGACAGCAGCCATACTAATGCTATCCTACACACACACACACACACATTCAGTGTGAAGAAGGGTCCCAACCCGAAACATTGCATGATCATCCAAGGTAAACAAAAATGCTGGAGAAACTCAGCAGGTAAGGCAGCACCTATGGAGAGAAGGAAGAGGCGACATTTCAGGTTGAGATCCTTCTTCATAGATGCTTCTCTCCATAGATGCTGCCTCACATGCAGTTTTTCCGGCATTTTTGTCTAACTGTGATTTTACCAGCATCTGCGGTTCTTTCTTAAATACCTACATTCATATGCAGGAAGGAACTGCAGATGCTGGTTTGTACCGTCGATAAACAAAAAATGCTGGAGAAACCGAGCGTGTGAGGCAGCATCTATGGAGAGAAGGAATAGGCGACGTTTCAAGTCGAGACCATTCTTCAGACTGATGTGGGGGGGCAGCAAAAATAAAGGAAGAGGCGGGGACAGTAGGACTAGGAGGAGAGCGGGGAGGAGGGAGAAGACAAGGGCCATCTAAAATTAGAGAAGTAATGTTGATACCGCTGGGGTGTAGACTTCCCAAGCTAAATACCCAAGCTTGTCTCCTCACTACATTTACTGCTGGCTCCAGTTGCAAATCTGTGTTTTCGAGTGATCTGTGCAAGGCATTCATTGATGCTGGAATTTCACTATGAAAATTGGAAAACAAATCTCTGAGTTTTTTTAGGGAAATACACAGCGGAACATATACCAAGCGAGTCATCATTACAGAAAAATTATGTTGACAGCAACTTCAACATTGTAGTGCAGAAAATTAGAGATGAAGTTGCATGCAACACAATATGGATCTCAACCGATGTTGTGGGGAGATATGTTGCCAATGTGGGCATCAGTACACTGGAGACAGGTCAACCATCAAAGGAGTATTTGTTGACATCGGAAGTATTGGGGAAGTCAAACAGCTCAAATATTGCTCAGATGTTTACATCTTCACTTGCTGTACTTTGGCCAGAAGGTATAAAACACGAGAATGTACCTCTGTTTGTGACTTTGTTTTATTCCCCAAAATGTTGCATTTGACATGCTTAGCTCAAGGACTTCATAGAATTACCATAGCATATTTCCAAATGTCGATCGCCTAGTTTCTAATGTCAAGAAAATCTTCCTCAATGTACCGTCCCGTGCGCAATTGTTCAAGGAAATGGCATCCGAGATTCCGCTACTTCCTCAGTCCATTTTGACTAGACTAAAATCATACAGAAAAAGTCCCTCCACCGCGATCTTGTGTTTATTGCTTCCAATTTTGCAAAGTTCCCACAAGCTATCACTTCCCTTGAGAAACGTGGCGAAACATTAGTGAATAACTTGCAGGTTTTCAACAAAGTAACTGGCGATATTCGTAAAGTTCTTGGCGATGTAGGTAAAGACATACAAGGAAAATGTGAGAGAGTGATTTTAGCTGACAAAGATCTTGATGAAATACAAAACATAGTTCTCAAAGGTAGTTATAATGCACAAGTTATCGACGTGAATATAGAGTCTGTAGCTTGTTTCAGGTATGCACCAGTGACCTCAGCTGGTGTAGAAATAAGTTTTTCACAACTAAAGTATATTCTGTCTGACAGACGGCATATTTTAACACCAGATAATTTGAAAATAATGCTAGTAATTATGTGCAACCAGGCAACTTTGGTAATTTAATGTCATATACCTTTATATTATTATTTTAAACCATATTTTGGCGGTGGAATAAATTACTTTTTATGCACTTTTTTTGTCAATAAATGCCTTTTTCGTGCCTTTATTGTAATTCTATTATGCCTTTCTGCCTGCCTGTTTCCGTGTTTTTTAGAGGCTAAACATCTTGGCCCTACACATGATCATTGACTACAGTTTGGCAATATTATTTGTGGAGGAGGCCATGACCTGAATTATATTGCCCTGTTTCCCCGAGCAGCTGAAACAAATTGAGTAAAGAAAAGATCTTTATTTTGAGTTAAGTTTAGTTTAGAAATACAGCGCGGAAACAATGCCTTCCACCCGCCGCGTCCGTGCCGACCAGCGATCCCCGCACATTAACACTACCCTATACACACGAGGGACAATTTTACATCAAAACATTTATACCGAGCCTATTAACCGACAAACCTGTACGTCTTTGGAGTGTGGGAGGTAACCGAAGATCTCGGAGAAAACTCACGCAGGTCTTGATGCGATCGTACAAACTCCGTACAGACAGAACCCGTAGTCAGGATTGCACCTGGGTCTCTGACGCTGTAAGGCAATAGGTCTACTGCTGCGCCACCGTTTATAATGTTAATAAAGCATATCACAATGTTAAAAATGGGCCTAATTTGCTTTCCAGTTGGAAATAAAGGCTGCGGTTGTTCCATCAAATGCGTTCCCCCATTCATAACTCTCCACTTATAAGGATTGTAAAACCAAATGATGTGAGAGAGTTTTGATATAGAGTTACCAAATGCTCAGGCCTTTGAAGTTCATGACACAGTGTCCTACAGTTATTTCAGGCAGTCCTATGGGTAATAGAGTTAGGTTGAAATATTCTGCAGCTTGTGTATTAGAACCACTGGGGTATGAAGGTCACTCAGTACATCCAACGATTCATATGTGTTCGCCAGTAATAATTATTTCACCTTTGAAACCAACCCTGCATTAAGCAGTGTGAGGTCGTTCATGTCACAAGTAATAAATTAGCCTCTGTTTTTCTAACAAATCTTCTTGCCAGTATTGTCTCTTCACTCTCGTCCCTGAAGGCATTGCTGATGTCTGGTCACCCTTCAATGGTTCATCCAAGTGGCCTGGCCATATGCGTGAGCCAAAATTGTGTCTGCCCACAGGCCAATGGCCCATGCTGGGCACAAACCTGTCAATCAGCATCCACACACACACAAACTTAACTTAACAATGATCAGAACTCAGAACTGGGGCAGGCAGATCTGTGTGCATCCATTCCCCTCATTCAAAGCCTTCGTGCCCAGATGTCTGTGATTATTACTTAGCGCCATTCGGTCATCAGACCTCGAACTCAGTCTGTGCGGGAAGGACAGCGAGAGAGGGCATTGCAGAACCCTCGTTGGAGAGAGGTGGCATGGTGGCGCAGCGGTAGAGCTACTACTTTACAGCGCCAGAGATCCAGGATTGATCCTGACTACAGATATTTGTCTGTACAGAGTTTTACGTTCTCTGCATTTTAATAGGAATTTAAGGGGTGACTTTTTGACATAAAGGGTGGGAGGTGTATGGAACGAGCTGCTGGAGGAAGTAGTTGAGGCAGGTATCATTGCAACATTTAAGAAACAGTTAGACAGATACATGGACAGGACAGATTTAGAGGGATACTAGTCTAAGTGGGACCCATTGGGTCCCAGGTTCACATGGGAGGGCTGGTCCCTCAACGCAATATTCCACCTCTCCACCAATTCCAATATTGGTGGCCAGTGCGGGGGGGGGGGGGGGGGGGGGGGGGGGGATTCTGGAGCGCTGGCATGGGTGTTGTGGGTCAAGTCAAGTCAAGTGGGTCAAGTCAAGTCAAGCAAGTGAGTGCAGTGCCAACAATCCATTTCATATAATTTCAATCCATTTCAAGTCAAATCAAGTCTAGTCAAGCCAAGCACAGGGCAGGCAGGGCCAGCCAACAATACAATCCATTTGCTTTCATTTCAGGCGAGGTCAAGCAAGGCAAAGGCAAAGCAAAAGCAAAAGCACAGGGCAGGCCAAACAACTCATTTCATTTCATTTCATTTCCATTTCCATTTCAATTTCAAGCACAGGGCAGGCCAAACAACTCATTTCATTTCATTAACATAGAAAACATAGAAACATACAAACATAGAAAATAGGTGCAGGAAGAGGCCATTCGGCCCTTTGAGCCAGCACCGCCATTCATTGTGATCATGGCTGATCGTCCCCATATCCCTTGATTACACCAGCACCTAATGTTCTATCTAACTCTCTCTTAAATCCATCCATTGATTTGGCAGGGAATTCCACAAATTCAGGAGTGGGAGTGGAGACACTTTTAAGAAGATTAATAAAGTTTAGCGGGCATTTAACCTACCAGTCAGTTTTTCCTGGTCCTGAAAACTCCAATGAGCCAATCAAAATGCCTGGTCAGCGAAGGAGATTGCCTATGGCTGCCCTAGACTGCCTGTAACTAAATAGCGACCCCACTCCGCTGCTCTACGAGTCAAAAAGAACCATGCCGACTAAATTTTACTCGCTGAAAATGTTTCAACATGCTGAAAATTTTCCCGCGACCTAGCTGAGGCCGCGAGTATGCGGGAACTTCCCTCGAGCATGAAGGAGAGTTCCAGTGACCTCATAGGACCTCGTGTCGACCATGCTGCGCGTTTGAGTCGAAGGCAAACTCTTCTAAACTTGCAGATTAGGCCGCCGCAGTGGGACAGCAACTTACACACGCTAGGGACAATTTTATACAACTTACCAACGCTGATTAACATATACACCTCTACGTCCTTGGAGTGTGGGACGAAACAGGAGCACCTGGAGAAAACCCACACGGTCACGGGGAGAATGTGCAAAGTCTACACAGACAGCGCCCATAGTCAGGATCGAACCCGGGTCTCTGGCGCTGTGAGGCAGCAACTCTACCGCTGCGCCACCGTGCCGCTCCATTTGTGCATTAAAGAACGTAATAGTGGTTATAATATCTTAGTTCTACATTCCTCTACAAACAATACTTTGTGATTCCCTTAATATAAAAGTTTTATTGCATCCATCTTGAATATATTCTCTGACTGAGCCTGCACAGTCCTTCGTGTTAAAGAATTCCAAAGGTTCCCTGCCCACAAGTGAAAAATGTCTCCTCATCTCTGACCGACGTGACCGATCTCTCATTCTGAGACTAGGACCACCTGGCTCCACATATCTCAGCCAAGAGAAACATCACCTCTCCATTCACTCTGTCACAATCCCTTTAGGTATTTTAAAGGCTATATATCGGCTTTGTGTGTTTTTTAGGAGTTTCCAATTACGATCTAATACGTACGGAACATTTGCGACATTAGCAGTTGTTTCTTAAGCTGCTCCAGCAGGCACAGTGTCCAGTTTCTTAATGCATATGTTCCTTGCCCTGCAAACCAGTTGGCCAGAAGGAGATATGTCTGCTCCTTACAGCTGTGTGTTGGAAATGTCAGCACAGACACCATTAAATCCCTCAACACTCACCACATCTCCACGTCTGGGCATCTCCGTCGCTGACACATTCTCTCAACCACTTCTCCTTTTTAGGTTCCTCCGTCTATTTCGGCAGAAATAGTGGTGCAGCGGCAGAGTTGCTGCCTCACGGCGCCAGAGGCCCCCGGTTCGATCCTGAACTCGGGATGCTGTCCGTACGGAGTTTGCACGTTCTCCCAGCGGCCTGCGTGGGTTTTCTCCGGGTGCTCCGGTTTCCGCCCGACATTCCAAAGACGTTCAGGATTGCAGGTCAATTGGCTTCCGTAAATTGCCAATTTGTAAATCTGCGAGAATTTAGAAAATCTGACACCTGACTACAAGTGCTGTCTGTGCGGAGTTTGCACGTTCTCCCTGAGACAGTGTGGATTTTCTCCTGGTGCCCCGGCTGCATGACGCACTCCGAAGATGAGCAGGTTTGTAGGTGAAGTGGCTTCTACACATTATCCCTAGTGTATGTGTAGGATAGAACTGGTGTACGGGGTGATCGCTGGTCGGTGCGGACTCGACAGGCTTAAGGGGCTGTTTCCACACTGTTGCTGTTAACTAAACTAAAGAAGCAAGCCACACATGGGCAGTAAAAGTTGGCAATTTCACTCGGGGTGATCACTTGTTGGCACAATCCCTTTGTTCACCTGACAAAGGTAAGAGTCATTACGCCAGCCCTTAGCTCCATGTAGCTTCCAGCAAGTGCAGTCCATGCCAAGAAATTTTAATGAGTTCCTTTTGCACAAAGCCTGTAATTAAAACAACTCTGGCTTTCATTAATCATAAACGTGAACATGAATTCCGGTTAAAAAGTGCAACTTTCATCCATATTAAAGCCGTAAAATGCAAATGAATACAAACAATGGTGTGTTTAGATTTTTTAAATGTACAAATGTGAGGGAAATAAGTGCTTAGGCAGAGATGAGAAATGTCAGTGAGTTTAGTTTATTGCCAAGTACACTGAGGTACAGTGAAAAACTTTTGCTATGTGCTAACCAGTCAGCAGAAAGACTATACATGATTACAATTGAGTGTTCCACAGTGTATAGATACATGATGGAGGGAATAATGTTTCCTGCAAGACCACCCATGACAAATTATGGACCAAGCGCAGGCAGCTGGGACGAGAGTAGATGGGACATGTTGTCCGGTGTGGGCAAGTTGGGCATGTTTCCACACTGTATCATTCTATGACTCTAAATAAAAGGCAACTAAAGCTCTGATTTTGATCCAACCACTTGCTTGTGAGATTGTTAACTTTCCCAGACATTGTAGAAATAGTCTCCTAGTTCGCTTCCATGTTGATGAGGCCCAACACAGGCGACTATTTGTGTGCTATCCACAGAAGCAGATCTACAGGCTCATATTATGATCGCTCCGCACTTTAAAACCTTCAGCAACATTTCCTACTTTAACTATGATCTTCTGAAACTCCTCTCAGCTCTGTCCACACTGGCTTTACCTTTTGTACTAAACCCGACTCCCTTATCCCGTATCCACAACACTGTGAACGGCTCGATTGTAATTGTGAGTTGTCTTTCCGCTGACTGGTTAGCATGCAACAAAAGCTTTTCCCTGTACCTCGCTGCACGTGACAATAAAAGAAGCTGAACAAAACTGAACTGATATTATCATGGACTGGGGAAATAGTTACAGTATGCACTCGGGCTGGATACCACTAAGGATTATAAAGAAATAAACACATTTGAAAACTGCTTCTGTAGTTTTGATTTGAGGTGGATGACATTCCTTTCATATTTATTATAAGCGTTGCACATAAGCGCAGGATATGAATAATAGTCATAGAGTTGCACTGTGTGGAAACAGGCCCTTTGGCCCAACTTGCCCACACAACCAAGGTGCCCCATCTACACCAGTCCCACCTGCCTGCATTTGGCCCATATCCCTTTAAACCTGTCCTATCCATGTACTGTACCTGTCCAAAAGTTCCTTAAAGTCTTAAAGAATGAGCTGCCTCAACTACCTCCTCCGGCAGCTCGTTCCATATGCCCACCACCCTCTATGTGAAAATGTTACCCCCTCGGATTCCTATTAAACCATTTCCCTCTCATCTTAAACCTATCATCATGATGCAAACACTCTGTCAATCCACACAAATGATACACTTGATATCAACAGAATAAAAGTCCACAAAAACTGTAAAATTGCAAGTTAATTGAACAGATTCAATTTTCCCTGTTTAGTTATGAGAAACAGTGTGGAAACAGGCCCTTCGGCCCCTCGAGTCCGCGCCGACCTGCGATCCCCGCACATTAACACTATCCTACACACACTAGGGACAATTTACATTTACAACAAGCCAATTAACATACAAACCTGTAGGTGTTTGGAGTGTGGGAGGAAACCTGAGATCCCGGGGAAAACCAACCAGGTCACAGGGAGAACGTACAAACTCCGTACAGACAGCACCCATGGCCAGGATCGAACCCGGGCACCAACTCTACCGCTGTGCCACCGTGCCCCCACTTCAGGAACAACTTAGGTCCCTTGACTTGGGTCCAGATTCGTTGATGCTGAGCAAGGATCCAAACACAACTCAAGCGTAGATCACAGTAGATAGATCACTCAGTCTGAAGAAGAGTCCTGACCCGAGGGGTCGCCCATCCACTCCCTCCACAGATGCAGCCTGACCACTGAGTTCCTCCAGTACTTTGCATTTTGATCACAGCACACAATCTACTGTTCCCTCGAGTACAATACCGAAGGAGAGATTCGCTGTTGGAGTAACCACACATCAGATCAGAGATTAAACCAAGCATGGACAGCGTGTGGCAGAAGATGTATCTTTATGCTCCCTTATTCAATAAGATCATGGATAATCTTTAACCTTAGTGCCACTTACGTTGCACTTGCGTTGATTCCATTAAGAGCTAAAAAGACATCGATCTCAATCATGAGCATTCTCAGTGCTTGAGTCTCCACAGGCTCGTGGAAAGATAATTCCAAAGATTCACCATGTTCTGGGTGAAGCGATTCCTCCTCTTGTCTGTACTGGATTGCTAACTAAAACGTGTCAGCTTGTAGGTTAATTGGCCTCTAAATTGTCCCGAGCATGTAAGTGGAATAACACAGACCCCGTGTGAGCAGGTGACCGATAGCCAGCGGGGATTTGAAGTCCCTGTTTCCGTGCTGTAGCAAGCAAAGTGAATGTAGATTCAAGTCCACACTGACTCCCGATCACCTGCTCACACTAGTTCTGTGTGATTCCTCTCACACGTCCACTCCCCACACACTCAGGGCAATTTAGAGGCTGATTTAACCACAAACCCGCACGTCTTTGGGATGTGGGAGGAAACCGGAGCACCCAGAGGACACCCACGCGGTCACAGCGAGAACGTGCAAACTCCACACAGACAGCACAAGTTTATAGTCAAAGCATCAGTGGCAAAGGTGGAGGCTAGAGGGGCAGCACCAAGGTGGCAGGCTCAAATGAAAGATGGTGCACAAAACTGAAAGCAGAGAGGAGACATTAAAAGATGTGTCACAAATTGATAGGGAGTGGGATGAGGCATCTTCCAGGCACCCGACATAGGAGAACTATCACTTACCACAATGTACAGCAGACTTGGCCTCGTGAATTGGAATATGGTGCAAAAGGCAACATTAAATCATGGTTAAGACTGATAATGATCGCAGGTTAGCTCCACGTTAGATGATGGATCATTATTTTTTTGGAAGAATGATAAGGAGAACAGATAAGAGATTGCCGCATCTGACAAGTGGATCAATAACTTGAATAACAGAAGCATAGATCTAAAGAACCAGCGGGAAAAATGAAGGGATTTTGTTTACACGGGATTTCATGATCTGGTACATTAGGCCTGATAAGACATGGGAAGCAGATTCCAGAAATGATTTTGAAACAGATGTTGCCCAAATCCGTGACGATTTAGTCAGAGGGTGGTGAATCTGTGGAATTCTTAGCCATAGAAGGCTGTGGAGGCCAAGTCAGTGGATATTTTTATGGCAGAGAGAGAGAAATAGATTCTTGATTAGTGCGGGTGTCCGAGTTTATAGGGAGAAGGCAGGAGAATGGGGTTAGGAGGGTGAGATAGATCAGCCATGATTGAATGTCAAAGTAGATGGGCTGAATGGCCTAAGTCTACTCCATTCCCTTATGACTTTATGACCTTATTATCGGGTTGAGGGAAATGTTAGTGTATGGAATGCTCTTATATAGTATATGCACAGACACAATGGGCCGAATGGCCTCCTTCTGCTGTGTAGTTGCCATTCTAAAAAATACTAGCTCATTGTGTAAACGCTGGTCACAGAATTATCTCTGGAACAAAGTGAATAGATTATTAATAGCGTGAACTGGACACTCTGTTTCCGTGCTGTAGCAAGCAAAGCTAGTGTAGATTAGAAATATTGGAACATAGAACCGTACAGCACAAGGAACAGGCCCTGTGGCCGACAGTGATGCAGAGACCATCTCTTATCTGCCTGCACATGTAGTGTTAGCGTAACCCTTACACCGCGATGGTTAAGAACAATATTAACCAAAATCAAAATGCTGTTCCGTCACATTTTCTCTCGTCTTCTCCCCATGTAACAAACATGGGTGGCACGGTGGCCCAGCGATAGAGTTGCTGCCTTAAGGGCCTGTCCCACTAGGTGATTTTTTCGGCGACTGCCGGCATAATTGACTGACATATCAGGTCACCGAAAAATTTGCGGCGTGATGCAGCGTGATGACGTATTGACGTGCGGTGTTTTTTCAAATATCGCAACATTTTTGTTGTCCCCACTGGATTTTGAAATGTTCAAAATCTTCTGGCGACACCGATATGACGCCGGCAATCGCTGAAAAAAAATCGGCAAGTGGGACAGGCCCTTTACAGCGCCAGAGGCCCAGGTTCGATCCTGACTACGGGGTGCCGTCTGTAGGGAGTTTGTGCGTTCTCCTCGAGACCTGCTCGTGGGTTTTCTCCGGGTGCTCCGGTTTCCTCCCACACTCCAAAGACGTGCAGGTATGTAGTTTAATTGGCTTTGGTATAAATGTAAATTGTCCCTAGTGTGTGTGGAACAGTGTTAATGTTCGGGCCGATCGCTGGTTTGGCATGGATTCAGCCGGCCTAAGGGCCTGTTTCCACGCTGTATCTCTAAATCTAAACCAAACCAAACCGAATCACAGATCTGGCAGATGAAGAAATGATGGGATATCTGTTCAAAACAAAAACAATCTGCAGTGTAACATTGAGATGACAAACTCCACAGGGTCACTTGGTTTTGCTTAGGTCATCTGTGCTACGCCAATCATTTTATCTATTTTATTAAGACCCACAGCAATAAAGTACATGAAATAATAAGTATAAAATGCTAGTGACAGTTATGACTGGGGAAGAGTAGAGGACATGCAATGTCATCAATATTACCTCCAGGTCACAAAATAACTCACCAGTTATTACTTATCATACATCTGGTATGATGGTCTCTTTGCTCTTTGGCTACTGCTGACTTCAAGTGGCGGGTCGTAGTCCCAAGCTGTCTGCTGACTCAGGACAGCTTTATCAATGTTTCCAGCGTTGTGCGTTGCTCTGCTGCGCCTTCATCTGCCTTTTACTGCTTTGTCTCGTGGGTCATGACCTCTTGTCTCCTGCCTTGCCTGCAGCATCTCACTTTCTCTCGTCCCCCCCCCCCCCCCCCCCCAAGCGCTTTGGGAAAGCAAGGCGATAAAAGTGAAGGAACGCCATACACACAGACAGAGGCCGGAATAATGGCAGGTTTAAAGCCAGCGAGGAGACCAGGCCCAATGGCAAAGATAGACCATGGAGGAGGATCGTAAATAAAGATAAAATGGTTTCTGAACAACAATGGTGCGAGCTGCAGGTAAACAAAGACAAACTGATCTCACAAGGAATGAATTGTTTGGAATGTACTGAAGTGGATGGGGCAAGAAAAAGGTTCTGAACAACACTGAAGAACAGGAGAAAGTGGAAAATAAAATGTACAAACTAATTGTAGTGACAATTTTAAAAGAAGCAGTAAGAGAGATGGAAACTTAACAACTGATAATATTGGGACCTGACCCGAAGGATCTCAACCCGAAACGTCACCCATTCCTTCCCTCCAGAGATGCTGCCTGTCCCGTTGAGCATTTTGTGTCTATCTTCAATTTAAAGCAAAGGCTGCAGTTCTTTCCTACACATTGGGACCTGATATGCATACTTCAGCAAGTCCCTGTCACTGTCTTGTAGGTTGCCTGTTTAAGATCAGACAACATCAAGAGGAGGTGGGATTAGAAGAGAGTTATGCCACTGATCTTAATTTAAATTAAGGGCGTCACGGTGGCTCAGCGGTAGAGTTGCTGCCTGACAGTGTCAGAGACTCAGGTTCGATCCTGACCTTGGGTGCTGCCTGTACTGCCTGCTGCCTGCGCACACTAACACTATCCTACACACACTAGAGCCAATTTACATATGTAACCAAGCCAATTTAACCTTCAAACCTGTACATCTTTGGAGTGAGGGAGGAAATCGAAGATCTCAGAAAAATCTTGATGGTTAATGTGGGCCACATTAGAGGGGAATCAAGAACTAATGGACATAGGTTTCGTGTGAGAGGGGAAAGATGGGTATCTGGCAAACACATTTTACATCCAGTGCATGGTGGGCATCTGGAACAAGCTGCCAGACCAGGTAGTTGAGACAGGCACTAATATTATAACAGCATTTTAAAGATATTTGGACAAGCACATGGATAGGAAATGTTTATTTGTTCTTGGGCCAAACACTGCTAAATGGGACTAGCATGTTGGTCAACAAGGGCATATTGGGCTGGAGGGACTGCTCCTGCCCTGTATGAGGCCATATTTGGGCAGCACGGTGGCGCAGCGGTAGAGTTGCTGCCTCACAAGCGCCAGAGACCCGGGTTCCATCCTGACTATAGGTGCTGTCTGTGTGGAGTTTGTACGTTCACCCCGTGACCATGTGGGTTTCCCCCCAGTGGTGAAGTTTCCTCCCACACTCCAAAAACGTACAGATTTGTAGGCTATTTGGCTTTGGTAAGTTGTGAAATTTTGCCCAGTGCGTGTAGGTTGGTGTTTAGGGTGATTGCTGGTCATCGCGGACTCGGTGGGCTGAAGGGCCTGTTCCGCACTGTGTCTCTAAAGTCTGAAGACTCTGTCTAATATTTAATGACACTTCTTCAGAAATTGGTTGAGCTGGGATGATGGTCTCCTTATCGCAGCCTACATGTGGGAACCATGATGAAAGTGATTCTGGTTCTTGTCCTCATTACATCTGAAGGATGGCTTCACAAATGACATTGTTTGCTTTGCTGATGACATCACCTGCTACAAAGCAGTTAATTCTCTGTTAGTGAGATGAGTTCTAACTGAACCAGAGCAGGGATATGAGGACAGAATTGGACAGAAGACAGACTAATTACGCATTATCTGCTGGACTGGGAGGAATATGTCATTAACCCTGTTCCAAAGCTAGACTGGGATGTTTCTCATCAAACACCCTCCCCCTCCCTCCCCCAGCCACTGGAAACTCAACTCTGCTCACTGGCAAAGATTCATTCCTTCAGTTATCTACACTGCATCATGGCAAACATCCACTCCCCACTACACCAGGGGCAATTTGCACAGGCCAGTTAACCTACAAACACGCACGTCTTCGGGATGTGGGAGAAAACCGGAGCGCCCAGAGGAGACCCACACTGGAGTTTAGAAGGATGAGGGGCGATCCTATCGAAACATATAAAATTATAAAAGGACTGGACAAGCTAGATGCAAGAAAAATGTTCCCAATGTTGGGCGAGTCCCGAACCAGGGGCCACACAGTCTTAGAATAAAGGGGAGGTCATTTAAGACTGAGATGAGAAAAAACTTTTTCACCCTGAGAGTTGTGAATTTATGGAATTCCCTGCCACAGAGGGCAGTGGAGGCCAAATCACTGGATGGATTTAAGAGAGAGTTAGATAGAGCTCTAGGGGCTAGTGGAGTCAAGGGATATGGGGAGAAGGCAGGCACGGGTTATTGATGGGGACGATCAGCCGTGATCACAATGAATGGCGGTGCTGGCTCGAAGGGCCGAATGGCCTCCTCCTGCACCTATTTTCTATGTGTCTATGTCACAAGAAGAACGTCCAAACTCCTGCCCAGGCAGCACCCGTAGTCAGGATCTCCAGCGCTGTGAGGCAGCAACTCCACCCCTGCACAACCGCGCGCCCTATTAACTTGGAACAAAGCAGAATTCAGAAAGATCGTGAGTGCGGAAAGCAAAGCTCGCGGATCAGAAAAGCGCAACGTGGTCAGAGCGCAAGGCGTATTTCTGTGAGATATACAACAGAAAAATGAGCTGGCAGCAGTTAGATCACAATTTAATCGATGGCTTGCTTATAGATCAGTATTTCCTGAAGCATTATTAGAACAATGCTAGAAATATTATTGAACAAGTGAAAATCTACTGGCATCTCTGTAATGCCCAATGGTTGAGATGAGTGGAAATATCAATCAGTCTCTGGCAGTGATTTTTTTAATTTTCTACATGCGGCGGAAATAGAGTGATACTCGACGAATTTCACTGCTACTAAATGATCCAGAAATATCCACTTGCAATATGCTGAAAATTAAATACGTACTGTCACATAAATCTCACATCAGCCTTTTGATTCTTTCCACTGACATCTGTTAGAATACTTTTGCTTAAGTGGGCAATTGATGACAGTGCTGGGTTTACTCAATCCAATGAGTAAAGAATATGATTTTAATTTTACTGCTAGTTCCTCAACATCATAATGCTGACAGCACTTCAGAAAAATGTGGGACAATTTAAACAATACCATGTGAATGGGCATATAATTAAGCTTATAAATTCCACAATGCAGTTTAATTCAATGCCTCGAAAAATTGTCTTTCAAACAAGTGGCGCAGCAGAAGAGTTGCTGCCTTACAGCACTTACAGCGCCAGAGATCCGGATTTAATCCTGACTACGGGTGCTGCCTGTACGGAGTTTGTACCTTCTCCCCATGACCTGCGTGGGTTTTCTCCGAGATCTTCGGCTTCCTTCCACACTCCAAAGACGTACAGGTTTGTAGGTTAATTGGCTTTGGTAAAATTGTAACTTGTAGCTAGTGCGTAGACTGGAGCTAGTTTTTTTAGAATTAGAAATTAGAATTAGATTCCTTTATTGTCATTCAGACCTTTCGGTCTGAACAAAATTATGTTGCCTGCAGTCATACACAGAATCAATAATAACAAAACATACAATAAACACAAATTAAACATCCACCACAGTGAGTTCACCAAGCACATCCTCACTGTGATGGAGGCAAAGTCTTAGTCTCCGTCTATTCCCTCCTTGTTCTCCCTCTGCGCTGAGGTGATCGACCCAGGCCGGAGATGCCGCCCTCCAGTCCAGCAGACCTCCGTGGTGATGTCGCCGCCGCCGAAAGCCGGAACGCCGTCTCCGCTCTGAGACGGCCCGCCACAGCATCAGCTCCGGGCAGCAGCCCCAGCTCCAGGCCGCATGGATCGCTGGTCGGCGTGGGCTGAAGAGTCTGTTTCCGCGCAGTATCTCTAAACTAAACTAAACTGAGAATGTGAAACTCGAAATAAAGTTACTTTGGTGTTCAGTCACCTGTAGTAATCTGGTAATCGATTTGTACATGTCATCATGTCATCGAATCTAAATTATCTTTTCATTGATGCTGGCTGAAGGGTAAGTATCAGTAAGAAGATCAGGAAATACTCCTCCATTCTTTCTTCAAACAGTACAGGTTTATCTATTGACGTCTTGGTACCATGCAGTATCTGTCAATCAATGAATCAATTAATCCCAGCTTGGTTCTTTGACTCTGTAGCTACTCCAGGGGCAATTTAAAGTGAGCGTTTAACCTACCAGCCAGCATCGTATTGGCGTGATTAACGTGCCACAGTTTAGCCACGTATAAAATGTAGCCTAGTGGCGCAGGGATAGAGTTGCTGCCTTACAGTTCTTGTCAGCGCCGGAGACCCGGGTTCAATCCCTGTCTGTACGGAGTTTATACGTTCTCCCCGTGACCTACATCACGTGGGTTTTCTCCGAGATCTTCAGTTTCCTCCCACACTCCAAAGACGTGCAGGTTTGTAAGTTAATTGGCTTGGTGTACGTGGAAATTGTCCCTAGTGTGTGTGTAGGTTAGTGTTAATGAGCGGGGATCGCTGGTCGGTCGGTGCAGACCCGGTGGGCCGAAGGGCCTGTTTCTGTGCTGTATCTCTAAACTACAGTAAACTAAGCAATATTGAACAGGGAAAGGCCCTTCGGCCCACAATGTCTCTGCTGGACATGACGCCAAGTTAATCTCATCTGCCGGCACATGATCCATATCCCTCCATATCAATGTACCTATCTAAAAGTCGCTCATAAGTAGTTATCGTATCTGCCTCCACCACCACCCCTGGCATCGAGTTCCAGGTCCCCAGTATCCTCTGTGTTAAAAAAAACAGTCATTGAACATTGCCACAAAAAGCTGGGGAAACTCTGGAGAGAAGGAATGGGTTACGTAGGGTCTCGACCCAAAACGTCACCCATTCCATCTCTCCAGAGATGCTGCCTCTCCCGCTGAGTTACTCCAGCTTCTTGTGTCCATCTACGGTTTCAACCTTCTCCTTCTGAAGAAGAAGAAGCAGGGTCTTGAGCCGAAACGTCACCCATTCCTTCTCTCCAGGGATGCTGCGTTACTCCAGCATTTTGTGTCTATCTTCGGGGTTTTCACACAGAGAGTGGTGAATCTCTGGAACTCTCTGCCACAGAGGGTAGTTGAGGCCAGTTCATTGACTATATTTAAGAGGGAGTTAGATGTGGCCCTTGTGGCTAAGGGGATTAGGGGGTATGGAGAGAAGGCAGGTACGGGATACTGAGTTGGATAATCAGCCATGATCATATTGAATGGCGGTGCAGGCTCGAAGGGCCGAATGGCCTACTCCTGCACCTAATTTCTATGTTTCTATGTTTCTAAACCAGCATCTGCAGTTCCTTCCTTCACATTCAACGTTGTCATTCCCCTCACACTCACGCAGTGCAAATGTTCCCAGTCATTTGCTTCGTTTGCTGACGAGTTGCAGATGGGATTGATGGCTGTGCAACCCTCAGTGAGCAAGCTCTCTTCTGACTTTATGATGGATTGAAAGCCATTAGCGAGCAGCTGAAGATGGTTGGGTCCCAAGCGCCGCTGAGAAGCTCCAGCAGTGATGCCTTGGGCTGGAATGATTGACCTCCAACAACCGGAACCTTTATGCCTCGTATGCATTCTGCACAGGAGATGTTTCCCCTCGAATCCCATTGAGTACACTTCTGCCAGGGTTCCTTGATAGCACATATGGCCACAACAGAGATAGAAACACAACATGCTGCAGTAACTCAGCGGGACAGGCAGCATCTCTGGAGAGAAGGAATGGGTGATGTTTCGAGTAGAGACCCTTCTTCTGGAGAAAGAACCTCAGTTGTACAACCCCAGAATGTCTCGTGGCAATAAGCCAACAGTGAAATATTTACTTTAGAAGAATAGTTATGCCCCTGTCCCACTTAGGAAACCTGAACGGAAACCTCTGGAGACTTTGCGCCCCACCCAAGGTTTTCGTGCGGTTCCCAGAGGTTGCAGGTGGTTGCCAGAGGTTGCAGGTAGTGGAAGCTGGTAGGGAGACTGACAAAAACCTCCGGGAACCTCCAGGAACCACACGGAAACCTTGGGTGGGGCGCAAAGTCTCCAGAGGTTTCTGTTCAGGTTTCCTAAGTGGGACAGGGGCATAATATTTTAGTCGAAGCCGGTTGCGATGCTAGTTGAAGGTGGTTGCCGGAGGTTGCAGGTGGTTGCCTGAGGTTGAAGGTAAGACCTTCCACTACCTGCAACCTTCGGCAACCACCTTCAACGAGCTGGCCCAGGTAAAACACAGAGTGTTGGAGGAACTCAGTGGGTCAGGTAGCATTTGTGGAGGGAATGGTTACTGGTTGGTGATGTTTCGTGATGAGACCTTTCCTCACTCAAGATTTCAATATTTGCTGTAACTTGTGTCTCCAATCTATTTTGGATGTGGAGAGGATGTTTCCGCTCGTGGGAGAGTCCAGGAGCAGAGGCCACAGCCTCAGAGTAAAAGGACGTACATTTAGAACGGAGATGAGGAGGAATCTCTTGTGCCAGAGGGTGGCGAATCTGTGGAATTCATTGCCACAGACGGCTGCGGAGGCCAAGTCATTGGATATTTTTTAGGCAGAGATAGATAGATTCTTGATTAGTGCGGGTGTCAGGGGTTATGGGGAGAAGGACAGGTCAATGGGATTGAGAGGGAAAGATAGATCAGCCATGATTGAATGGTGGAGTGGATTTGATGGTCCGAATGGCCTAATTCCGCTCCTATAACAAAGACCCAGGTTCGATCCCGATTACAGATGCTATCTGTACATTCTCCCTGTGACCGCGTGGGTTTTCTCCGGGTGCTCTGGTTTCCTCCCACACTCCGATGACGTGCAAATTTGCTGCTTCATTGGCCTCGGTAAAAATTGTGAGTTGTCCCTGGTGTGTGTAGGGTTAGTGTACAGAGGGATCGCTGGTTGGCACAGATTTGATGTGTCGAAGAACCTGTTTTTGTCCAATTGTGAACAACTGTATTTTTTAGTCATCCATGCAACTGCTAATAACAAACAAGGGTATATTCTGCTTATAACATACCATTAAAATCACTTGTGTCCTCTCCGTGTTGATATTATTTACTATGGTGCTAAAGCAACATACTGTATTCTTTGGAATTATAACCTGCTGATGCCCTAAAGTGCCTTAGGTCCTGATCACAAATGCAAGATCAGAATGAAGCCATTTTACTTCAAATCATTATGTCCCATGTTATATTTTATTCAAGATTAAATTGTGGCCACTGTTAGCAAGGCCGGTGTTTATTGCCCATGATAGACACAAAGTGCTGGAGTAACTCAGCGCGACAGGCAGCATCTCTTGGAGAGAAGGAATGGGTGGCGTTTCAGCTCGAGACCCTTCTTCAGACTGAGAGTCGGAGGAGAGGGAGGCACAGAGACAAGGAAGTGTAAGGTGTGAAAACAAAACATCAAAGGGGACGGGGCTCAAGGAAAATGTGGAATAGATCATTGTTAGCTAGGAGAAGGTGACAACGAGGCGTACAGAGATAATATTTAATCAGGGTCGGTCGGAGAACTAGGAAGGGGCTTGTTGGTGCGGACTGGGTGGACCTGTTTCCGCGCTGTATCTCTAGAAACTAAAACTAAACAAAAGAGAGAAAGCAAGGGTTACTTGAAGTTGGAGGAGTCCGATTCCCGACCATTCCCGACCGTCCTTGAGAAAGGAGAAGTGGAAACTCTGGGACCACAGCTGGCCATATGGTGGAGGTGCTCCCTTAATGCTGTTGGATCGGAAATTATAGATTTGCCTTTAAAGAAAAGGCTTCCTTTTAT
The DNA here is from genome assembly GCF_028641065.1 of Leucoraja erinaceus. NCBI lineage: Eukaryota > Metazoa > Chordata > Chondrichthyes > Rajiformes > Rajidae > Leucoraja > Leucoraja erinaceus. Next base: position 3,453,498 of record NC_073409.1, on the reverse strand, counting down.
GTAGAACCTGTCACTGCTGCAGAATCACCCAGAGCCACGGATTCAGAGGTGATGAATGATTCCTGGCCAAATCAGGGTGTTGTGTCTAACATGGGTGGAGCTGATGATATGAATTTAAACCTCGACTGGACTCAGTATCTGTTCCCAACACAGAGGCAAGGTAAAGGGTGATGATATTTAACAGTTCACTCCAGGGTTAGGTTGGATCTCGACACGTGATTTATATTCATCAAGGGTGTTTTTGACTTTGGACTGCAGAGAATAATGAGTGCTATTACTTCAGCTGCCCATTATACATCTGTTGCCTTTCATTAATGCTCAACTTGGAATGTCCCCCTACTAATATAGTCATCTCCAACTTTAGTTTAAGAATCGGGCGGCACGGTGGCGCAGCAGTAGAGTTGCTGCCTTCCAGTGCCAGAGACCCAGGTTCGATCCTGACTCCGGGTGCTGTCTGTACGGAGTTTGTACGTTCTTCCCGTGGGTTTTCTCCGAGATCTTCGGTTTCCTCCCACACTCCAAAGACGTACAGGTTTGTAGGTTAATTGGCTTGGTATAAATGTAAAATTGTCACCAGTGTGTGTAGGATAGTGTTAGTGTGCGGGGATCGCTGGTCGGTGCGGACTCAGTGAGCCGAAGGGCCTGATTCCGCACTGTATCTCCAAACTAAAATCAAACCAAACATGGGAAACAGAACCTGTAGGAGGCCATTCGGCCCTAATGCTTGCTCTGCCTTTCAACAAAGTGATGGCTGATCTTTTATCCCAGTGACACTTTTCTGTACTAAATCCGTACTCTTTAATTTCCTTAATATTTGAACTTTATCTTGAATATTCCCAGCGAGTGAATCTCCACAAATCCGTTTTGTAAATTGTCACCAGTGTGTGTCGGGTAGTGTTCATGTGTGGGGATCGCTTGTCGGTGTAGACTCGATGGGCCGAAGGGCCTGTTTCCGCGCTGTCTCTCTAAACTAAAATACTTTGTGCTCACAACTTTATTTGACCTGACCAGGAAGTGTATAGTTATGAACAGTTTATCATGTCAGTGATTTATTCAAGTTCCCTGACCCATTTTTGCCAACAAAGAAGATATCAAAATTCACAATTCAATGGCATCATTCAGAAGCTGAAACAAGGTTAATTCCAGGTGTGGAAGCACTCACTGACTGACAAGTTGAGACAGGGAAGTTGGCAGCAATTGAATGTCAAACCTGAAAGAGGTTGAGAATCATAAAAATACTGAATTGTTATGACAAAGAAGGAAACCATATGGCCCATTGATGTGATGCAATCTCCCAACAGTGCAGTTCGATCCGTCCTAATCTCATCCTGTTTCTTCATTGCCCTGCAATTATTCTCTCTCAAGCTCCTATCCAATTCCCTTTCGAAAATATGTAGGGGGGGGGGGGGGGGGAACAGCCGATCCTGGTTTACACCAAAGATAGGCACAAAATGCTGGAGTAACTCAGTGGGTCAGGCAGCATCTCTGGAGAGAAGGAATATCACGGGTTAATTTGTAAGTTAGTTGGCTTGGCTTAAATATAAATTGTCCCTAGCGTGTAGGATAGTGCTAGTGTGTGGGGATCGCTTGGCGGTGCGGAGTGGGTGGACCTGTTTCCGCGCTGTATCTCTAGAAACTAAAACTAAAAAAAAGTGGGAAAGCAAGGGTTATTGAAGTTGGAGGAGGACCATTCACGACCATTCACGCCCGCTGTGCCACCATGCCGCTCAATTCTTAAACTTGGTCAGTACGGGTGTCAAGGGTTATGGGGAGAAGGCAGGATAGCAGGGTTAGGAGGGAGAGATAGATCAGCCATGATTGACGGGCTGACGGGCTAAATTTGTGTCCATCAATGAGTTGCTGGCACATTCTTACATCTATGTTTGAAGGCCAGGGTTCTCTATCCCACTCCTGGGTCTCACACACATAATCCAAACCCTAGTACCTGAGGGACTCCTGGGCGAAACATTCATTGATGTTCAAATAACACATTAAACAGAGGCACCATCTGTTCTCTCAGATGGATTTAAAAGAGTCTATGACACTCTCTCAAAATAAAGCGCTCCCCAGAATCATTGCCAAGATTTGTCCTTCAATCAACATGGTTAAACATAGAGATGTTTGCCATCGTTTTGGGGAATCCAGTGCTGTCCAATATGGCGACCACGTCTAGAATCAGGCACAGGGTCATACAGCATGGAAACAGGCCCTTCGGCCCAACTTGCCCAGTTGTCAGGGGTTATGGGGAGAAGTCGGGAGAAGGCAAGAATCCTTTCTATTACAAGGATAGTATGGTACAACACAATTTTGGAGTTAAATCTATCTATGGGTTGGGTGGTGGGTGGGGAGGGATGAGAGGCAGGTCTATCATCACTTTTCTCTTTCTTTCTTTTTGGTCATTTTATTTCTCTATTCCTTTTTTATTTCTGTTATTTACTAGCTCTTTGGCTACACCAATTTGGTAGTCTAGGGGTCTATCCTTGCACATTCCTCTATTTATCTCTTGCTTTTTCACCTCTCTTTTCTATTAACTACAGCTAAAAGTCAAAATTGAAGCTGTACAATAATTTTATTGTCATATGCCGTTGGTTATATTTTTGTACACTTGCTTCTAATAATTTTTTTAAAAAGAGAGAGAAGGCAGGAGCATGGGTTTCGGAGGGGGAGATAGATCAGTCATGAGTGAATGGCAGAGTGCACTTGACAGGGCAAATGGCCTAATTCTGCTCCGATCACTTATGAACATGAACGTATGCCCACATCAACCAACATGTATCATCTACACTAGTCCCACCTGCCTGCATCAGCCATGATCACATTGAATGGCGGTGCTGGTTCAAAGGGCCGAATAATTTTAGTTTGGAGATACAGCATGGAATCAGGCACTTTGGCCCACCAAGTCCGCACTGACCAGCCATCCAACCAGAATTTCTGGCGCTGTAAGCAGCAACTCTACCACTGCACCACTGTGGCACCAAATGTTCTTATAGAGGTATAGAGCTGTACAACATGGAATCAGGCCCTTCAGCCAACTTTATCCATGCTGACCAACTTGGCATATTGAGCTAACCCCCAAGTCCTGCATTTAGCCGTAGACCTGTCAACCCCTCCTATCCATTTATCAACCCAAATGTCATTTAAACATCATAATCATAATTGTATCCACTTCATATTCGTATAATCAGATAGGAGTAGAATTAGGCCATTCGGCCCCGTCAAGTCTATTCCGTCATTCAATCATGGCGGATCTATCTCTCCCTCCTAACCCCATTCTCCTGCCTTCTCCCCATAACACTGACACTCGTACTAATCAAGAATCTATCTATCTCTGCCTTAAAAATAGTCATTGACTTGGCCTCCACAGCCTTCTGTGGCAATGAATTCCACAGATTCACCACCCTCGGACTGAAGACATTCCTCCTCATCCCCTTCCTAAAGCAACGTCCTTTAATTTTGAGGCTGTGACCTCTAGTCCTAGACTCTCCCACTAGTGGAAACATCTTCTCCACATCCACTCTATCCAGGCCTTGGTACGTTTCAATGGGGTTCCCCCTCATCCTTCTAAACTTCAGCGAGTACAGGCCCAGTGCCAACTGTAGAAAAGGACAGAATACTCATCTGTCTAAAACCATCAATACAAAATTACATATGAGTAAGTAAAATATTGCATTCCAACATGATTCAATCTATTTATTTTTTGTGCCAGAGAGTTGGTCTCATTCAACATTCCATCCATCTGAAGCAATGCTGTTAACGTGCCACATTTGACAACTTTGAAATAGATTTTTTAAAAACACCACTGGGATTTTCAAATTGTCCTGTGAAATTCTATTAAGCCCAGAGAGATGGATTTAATAAGACCTCATGACATTATTTTGAGAATATCACAGGCATTTATTTCTCTGTGTTCCCCACCCTGTTGCGCCCACAGTTTCTGGGCCTGCTGGTCTCCATTGCATCCCAACCATTGAAAGCCTTGTTTATACAATGCTCACTTTCACAATTATATCTCAACGGCTCCATATCTTGCCACAGAGCAGTCTTATAAACCTTTGAGAATCTTGCGTTCACCTCCAAACTTTATCCCAAGTTTAGTTTAGTTTAGTTTAGTTCCGTTCAGGGGTTCCCAAACTTTTTCGTCCCGTTTATCCCCTGGCAACTTTAATAGCACAGAACAATGTTACTCCACCTATTTATGAACAGCTAATGATGAACAGATACTGGAATACCTGAACCAAACACTGTCAGTCAATGAGAAAAAATATGTACAAAGGTACACAGAAATGCTGGAGAAACTCAGCGGGTGCAGCAGCATCTATGGAGCGAAGGAAATAGGCAACGTTTCGGGCCGAAACGTTGCCTATTTCCTTCGCTCCATGGATGCTGCTGCACCCGCTGAGTTTCTCCAGCATTTTTGTGTACCTTCGATTTTCCAGCATCTGCAGTTCTTTCTTAAACAAAAATATGTACAAATTCAGAATCAACAAATGTACCCCCTGGGTAGGTGAAATATACCCCAGGTTGGGAACACTTGGTTTGGTTTATTGCCACATGTAACCAGGTAACAGTTAAAAGCTATTTGTTGACAAGATGATTTGAGTGCATTCATGTGTTGTCTTTCCGCTGACTGGATGGGACGCAACTTAAGGCTGTACCTCGGCACACGTGACAATAAACTAAACCACATTCCTTGGCTTAATGCCAATGACTGGGAGATTACACCCATGTGAAACAGCTTGGGCCATTTTATCTTGTACTGTATATTAATAAATCCAATCTACCTCGATACACGTGATAATAACAATCAGCTAAACTAACGGACACATAATATTATATGATGACTCACCTTTCTGCCAGGTGGCTTGGTGCATAAGACAAAATATTAGAGTTATAAACTCATAAAGCATGGAAACAGGTTCTTCGGCCCAACTTGCCCATTACGACCAAGATACTCCATCTACCCTAGTCCCACCTGCCCGCGTTCGGCTCATAACCCGCTAAACGTTTCCCATCCATGTACCTTTCCAAATGTTTTTAAAATGTTCTTATAATACCTGCCTTAACTACCTCCTTTGGCAGCTCGTTCATTTTACCCACCAACCTCTTTGTGAAAAAGCTGTTCGCACCGACCAGCTATACCCGCACACGAACACAATTTCACACACACTAGGGACAATTGTTTTACATTTTTATACCAAGCCAATCAACCTACAAACCCGCATGTCTTTGGAGTGTGGGAGGAAACCGAAGATCGCGGAGAAAACCCACGCAGGTCACGGGGAGAACGTAAAACTCCGTACAGACAGCACCCGTAGTCAGGATCGAACCCGGGTCTCTGGCGCTGTTAGGGCTGTAAGGCAGCAACTCTACCGCTGCGCCACCGTGCCACTGTCCACAGAGCCCTGCCTTGTTGCATCTACGTAGAGAGAAGATTCACCTTTCTGTGGACTCATCAGTTCCTAAACTGACAACGTTTTAAAGTATGTGAAAAAATATATATTTCAGTTACAGGAAGTACAGCTTGTCAGACTCTGTAGTAAGCAGGGATCATATACCCAACCCTGTTCTTATCTACAGGCATAGTGCTATAAAACGCACACAAATACATACAAGTCATTGACGGAAACGCTCCTGAGATGATTAACATGGTAACGAGATGCATAGACGGTGAGATATAGAACAAATGAATGAAAGCTTTGCAAAAAAGTAACCATGATAACGAAAAAGCCATAGGTACACAAAAATGCTGGAGAAACTCAGCGGGTGCAGCAGTATCTATGGAGCGAAGGAAATAGGCAACGTTTCGGGCCGAAACCCTTCTTCAGACTGATAGGGGATGGCGGGGAGAAGGAAGGAAAACAGCGGAGGAGGAGCCCGAAAAAGCCATTGTTACCTGTATGTTAGGTGATGATAAGATGATTAGGTGTTTTGTTGGCAGGGATTGCATGCAGACAGAAATACATCTAAGGCACCATTAGATCAGTTAGTTCAGTAGATGTTGGTGACAACTCTACAGTAAGAGAATCACGGATTTGTTTCCACTTTCCACCATAAATCTGCCGAGTTAAATATCTCAAACAAGCAGAAAATCCTTACAATCGTGGCATACATGTAAAAGGTCTGTATCGACATTAAAAGGAATCATCTTTTATTAGAATTTCTTAAAAAGAGTAGCTAACTGGATTTAAATGGTTCCAATGTGTAGGAAGGAACTGCAGATGCTGGTTTACACCAAAAATAGACACGAATGCTGGAGTACTTCAGCAGGTCAGGCAGCATCTCTGGGGTGCTAAACTACTATCTACCTCTTTGGTGACCCTCAGACTATCCTCGATCGGACTTTACTGGCTTTACCTTGCACTGAACGTTATTCCCTAATCATCTATTGATACACTGTAAATGGCTCGATTGTAATCATATATTGTCCTTCTGCTGACTGGATGGCACACAACAAAAGCTATTCGCTGTATCTCATTACATGTGACAATCAACTAATTGAAACTAAATGGAATAGGTGACATTTCAGGCCGAGATATCTGAAGAAGGGTCTCGACCCAGAACGTCACCTATAATATCAGACTTCAGTCTGATGAAGGGTTTCGGCCCGAAACGTTGCCTATTTCCTTCGCTCCGTAGATGCTGCTGCACCCGCTCAGTTTCTCCAGCATTTTTGTCTATCTTCGATTTTCCAGCATCTGCAGTTCCTTCTTAAACAGATCACCTATACCTTTTCTTGACCCGCTAAGTTACTCCAACATTTTGGGTCAATCTTCAATGGCTGTAACTCAGTCCTGTGTTCTGAATACAAATTAAAATTGATTTTTTTTTAGATCACCAATTATGATAAAAAAATGTTGATAAAAATATGATAAAAACCACACTGTTGGTTTTGCTGAGGTGGATTCTTTAGCATTTGGCAAAACATTGCCGATTAATAAATATTTTCAAACGAGGTAATCAATCATAATCAATTTCTCTCTTGAGAACTGGAAATTCTCCAACAATGCGGGGGGAAGTTGCCAGGAGGTTTACAACAGAAACAACTAATGTTCTTAATCATAATTCATAATTGGCTTCATTTCAGAGCTTTGATCTGCCCTTGGAATACAAGCTTTGTGACCAGTCGCACAGGTGTGTTCTGCTCAACTGTAATTACCTGCATTTAGGCTCAAATGAAGTGAAGCTGAGGAGATTTAAAGTGATTGCAGGTGTAGTTGGGGAATTGCATAAAGGTCAGGCTTTAATTGACTGCTGACAACTGCAGCTATCGGTAATTGTTTTGCTGAACAATGGCCACTTCTGCATCGAGAGCCTGGGTACAAAACGATGAGGCACCCCTCACCAACACTCATGCCACCCAGTTGAAGGCACAGTGATGGGGCTGCTGCCTCCCAGCTCCAGAGACTAGCGTGTGAACCAGACTACAGTTGCTGCCTGCACGGAGCTTGGACCTTCTCACCGTGACCGCATGGGTTTTCTCCGGGTGCTTCGGTATCCTCCCACACTCCAAAGACCTGCAGCTTTGTAAGTTTATTGACTTTGGTAATTGTTCCTAATGTGTAGATTGTGAACCTGGGTTAATATAGGGTAGGCAAAAGTGCTGGAGAAACTCAGCGGGTGCAGCAGCATCTATGGGGCGAAGGAAATGGGCAACGTTTCAGGCTGAAAACCCTTTGGGTTTCGGCCTGAAATGTTGCCTATAGATGCTGCTGCACCCCCTAACTTTCTCCAGCACTTTTGTCTACTTTTTAATTTTCCAGCATCTGCAGTTCCTTCTTAAACACTGGGTTAATACAGAACCAGTGTATAAGGTGGTTGAGGGTTGGCATGGACCTGGGGGGCCAATGGCCCTGTTTCCTTGCTGTGTCACTAAACTAAAACAAACGTGAATAGTTTTGTGGGTGCGGACAGCTTTGGGCCAATTAGCTCTAGAACCATCCAGAAGGATTAAGGATAATCGGATACAAAGTAGTTCTGTTCTCAAAACACTTATGTTTTAAAAGTCCAAAGTATTTAAAGTTGTTTTATTTGATTTTACTCATGGCCACACCTCTCTGTGGAAAAGTGTCAAGCTGTAATCTTCATCCAATCGTTGGGCGGAAGGGTGTAGGTTTTGTCTCGTGTTAACCAGTCAGTCGAAAGACTATACATGATTACAATGCCTCTAGTGTGGATTGGGCATGTTGGTTAGCATAGGCAAGTTGGGGGCTGAATTGCCTGTCTACACATAGTACAACTCTAATTCTGGTTAATATCAAACACTGTTGCATCTGGTGAAAATATTTTTTTTTTGTTTTAAGAGATACAGTGTATCTCTCTATTTATTCTCTCTATTTCTTATTTTCTATCTCTTTCTTTTCTCCGTTCCTTGGTACCTTTTTGTGTACTTCTCTCTTCCTCTGGGCAGCCTTACTATCTCATGCACCAATCTCTATGATGATCTCTCTTTTTCTACTCTTTTCTTCCTTACTCCTGTTTTATTATTAAATATATGAAATGTAATATGTCAATAAATATTAGGTACTGGCCCTTCGACCAGCAATCCCCACACACTAACACCATCTACCACAACCTGTATGTCTTTGGAATGTGGGAGGAAACCAATTATCGCATGCGTAGGTTGCAAAACTGGGATACCATAGATCTGTGTATGGGTGTTCAAGAAGGAACTGCAGATGCTGGAAGATCGAAGGTACACAAAATTGCTGGAGAAACTCAGCGGGTGCAGCAGCATCTATGGAGCGAAGGAAATGGGCGACTAGTGTATTGATGGTTGGTGATTAGTACGGGTGTCAGAGGTTATGGGGAGAATCGGGTTGGGAGGGAGAGATAGATCAGCCATGATTGAATGGCGGAGTAGACTTGAAAGCAGCTTGCCAGCTGCATGGAGGACAGATGTGTGGTGCGTCTGTCACCGGGCCCGTCGGAAACCAGCTCCACTGCGTCGCTAATGTTTTCAACGATGATGAATGAAGCAGACTTGATGGGTCGAATCGCCTAATTCTACTCCTATTCCTTATGAATTCGGAGAAAATCCACACGGGTCACGGGGAGAAAATACAAACTCCATCCAGCCAGCACCTGTGGTCGGGATCGTACACGGGTGTCTGGCGCTGTAAGGCAGCAACTCTACCGCTGTGCCACCGTTCTGCTGAACTTACAAAGATCAAGTCGACTTTAAAAATATATTAATGCAAGTTGCGGAGAATCGGAGATCACTCTGTGTAATATCCTGAATGATGTTTCGTGGAGAGAATGGAATGGAGCAGTTTTGTGGAGTTTTCTTTGGTAGTTCAGATGGTGAAGGGTTAAAGTAATTTACTCCGAGCACATGGGTCAAGGACTTTTATTGTGTTTGCGTGGGTGATGGTGCTAGCAAGAACACAGGTGCCAGCGATAGCAGTGAGCAAAAGGCCATACAGGCAGCAAGATAATGTAACAGGTGTGGGGAGGGCAGGAGTCTGCTGTGTACGTAATTGAGAGGACAAAATGTCCTTGCATAACTGAAGGCATTGCGTTTGACATTAGCTGCTTTTTTAAAAACAAAATAACCAGAGTCTGAATAGATTTGGACGAAATGGGCTTTTTTAAGGAGCAATGGGATGAACTTATCCCTTGTTCAGTCGTTCAGATTATTGATTCTTTTTTTTTAATTACATATCCCGACAAAACTCTTTGCAAGGCTGAAATCCACTTGAAAATGCAGCAGAATAATTTTGCAAATGTCATGTCTGAGAAAGGTTCCTGGATATTTTGCGCTGTTTCACTGTCACTTTATTTGATTAAAACGTAGACACACAGGACGGCATGGTAGTGCAGCGGTAGAGTTGCTGCCTCACATCAACAGAAACCAGAGTTTGACCCTGACTACGGGTGCTGTCTGAACGTTCTCCCCGTGACCTGCGTGGGTTTGCCCCTGGTGCTCCGGATTCCTCCCACACTCCAAAGACGTGCAGGTTTTGTAGGTCAACTGGCTTGGTGCAATTGTAAATTGTCCCTAGTGTGTGTAAGGGTAGTGTTGGTGTGCGGGGATCGCTGGTCGGCACGGACTCGGTGGGCCAAAACGTACAAAGTCTTTAAAAAGCAATAGATTTCAAAGTGAAGTAGAGATGTAGACTTTAACTTGTATATCACAGCCAAGCATGTTGAAAAGATGTTTGTGACAAAACCTGACATGGGTGAAATTTTTCCTCTGCACTCCCATCCAAAATTTAGGAACCCAAATCCAAATCTTTTAAATAAAAACTTTGTATGTTCTTTGTATGTTTCCTCGTTGTATCTCTAAATTAACCTAAAATAATCTTGAACTGACTATAGCTGAAAGATGAAGAAAGAGAGCACGGGGTTTTGTTTGAATAATCAAAGTGAACCACCACTGTTGATACTTTGCAAATATAGAACGCACAATAAAGAGGTAAAAGAGAGGTTGTGGTATCAACTTCCCAGCTGTTGCTATCATATGTACAGGGAGATACAGTTCAATCTGCAATCAGACTTCAATCTCAAACTCAAATCAGCACTGTAGACTCTCAATGAAAGAATCAATGATGCAAACATGTACTCCCATATGAAAAGCCAGAGAAAATCAAAGATTAAAGCTTAATAATTTGTCATTTTAATTAAATTTAAACATCTGGCAGTCCGAGGTTAAATATGTACCAGAGAAAAGTGAACTTAAAAGTAAATATCACTTGCTGATATGTGTAGGAAGGAACTGCAGATACTGGTTTAAACCAAAGATAGACACAAAAAGCTGGAGTAACTCAGCAGGACAGGCAACATCTCTGGAGGAAAGGAATAGGTGATGTTTCGCGTTGAGACCCGGAACGTCGCCTATTCCTTCTCTCTATAGATGCTGCCTCACCTGCTGAGTTTCTCCAGCATTTTTGTCTACCTTCTGTCTATAATCATTGTTAATATAAAATGCCTTTGTTGGGTCATCTCAGAATCGCCTCTGTTCCAAGGAGAGCACCCCTTCTTCATTAATCTATTTAAGAATAAGGAACAAGCCATTTAGAATGGAGATGAGGAAACACTTTTTCTCAGAGAGTGGTGAGTCTGTGGAATTCTCTGCCTCTGGTTCTCTCAATGATTTCAGGTGGAGGCAGGTTCTCTGGATGCTTTAAAGAGAGAGCTAGATAGGGCTCTTAAAAATAGCGGAGTCAGGGGGTATGGGGAGAAGGCAGGAACGGGGTACTGATTGGGGATGATCAGCCATGATCCTATTGAATGGTGGTGCTGGCTCGAAGGGCCAAATGGCCCACACCTGCACCTATTGTCTATTTGCATAACTAAATGTGTGCATCACTGGAATCCCTTTGAGTTAGTTTAGTTTATTGTCACGTGTACCGAGGTAGTGAAAAGCTTTTGTTGCGTGCTAACCAGTCAGCAGAAAGACAATATATGATTACAATCGAGCCATTTAGTGTATGATGCAATTAATAGAATAATGCTTAGTGCAAGGTAAAGCCAACAAAGTCCAATCGAGTATAGTCCTAGGGTCACCAATGAGGTAGATAGTAGTTCAGGATTGCTCTCTGGTTGTGGTAGGATGGTTCAGGATGGTTTAGGAAATTAGATGGAGAGGGGGGAGGAATAAACGATGCAAGACCAGACTCTGGCCTGTGTAGTCCTCTTAAACTCAGATGTTCCAGGAGTGATCAACGATGTCTGGTCCTATAAGGGCGGCACGGTGGTGCAGCGGTAGAGTTGCCGCCTCACAGCGCCAGAGACCCTAGTTTGATCCTGACTATGGGTGCTGTCTGTACGGAGTTTGTACGTTCTCCCCGTGACCTGCGTGTTTTTTCTCCGAGACCTTCGGTTTCCTCCAACACTCCAAAGACGTGCAGGTTTGTAGGTTAATCTGCTTGGTATAAATGTAAAATGTAAAAATGTGTGTGTCTAGGGCAGTGTTGTGCGGGGATCGCTGGCCGGTGCGGACTAGATGGGCCAAAGGGCCTGTTTCTGCACTATCTCTACACTAAACTAAACCATTTATTCTGTGGCAAACTTTGAACGCAGTGACTTGCTGCACATTTGCAGTGTTGGAAACAGGCCCTTCGGCCCAACTTGCCCGTGCCGACCAACATGCCCCATCTATTCGGGTCCCACCTTCCCATGTCAGTCATCCACATTCACAAGATGCGGTAACAAATGGACATTGTGTGGGGAAGCGCTGTTTATTCCGCTCCCATTCTGTTTGCTGCCTCTTGCTCCAGACATGTCATTGTCAAACTGAGGATTTATAAACCATATTTATGTCGGTACCAAATCAGGAGTGTAAACGGGGCAACTGGTTTATAAGCAAATGTCTGACACGTTATTGAATGCAGTTAAAAGATTTATAAAATACGAAGTGAACCTGCCAAATAGGATGTAATGTAAATGGTGATTATGAAATGTGTGCTGTAAATCTGATGAATGTCTAATCTGGACCAACTCTATTCACTTAAGTCGAGTTTATCGTGAGACCTGTTATTAGTACAATGACTATAGATTGAACGTGCTCTGGGGTTTTCAGAGTGATTGATTTTGATATATATCTCTTTGATGTATGCAATAAATTAAAATGCTTATATTTCACTGGACTTAATATACTCATAATGCATGGTTGCATAGTATTGGGAAATAGACAGTGTCAGAAATGTAAAAGATGGGCAGTTATATTTTGCAGGAAGTTGCCGACCGTGCAGAATAAAAACCGGGCAGTTTGCGAGTTAACGAACGTGGAGACCTAGTCATTTCAATGCCAGATATTCCTGTTTCTAATATCACGCACACAGACTATTGGTATCATTGTGATTTGCATCTGGCGTGCTTGAACAGGGCACGGGATATTTAAGTGGCAGAAACTGGTGAGCAATTTAAATGTGCCATTGACTGGATGGTAATTGACAAGCATTACATTTTAGTTTCAAGATACAGCCGTGCAAACAGGCCCTTCGGCCCACCAAATCCCTGCCAACCAGCGATCCCCGTGTACTTATGCCCCTGTCCCACTTGGGAAACCTGAACGGAAACCTCTGGAGACTTTGTGCCCCACCCAAGGTTTCCGTGCGGTTCCTGGAGGTTGCAGGTGGTTGCCGGAGGTTGCAGGTAGTGGTAGCAGGTAGGGAGACTGACAAAAACCTCCGGGAACCGCACGGAAACCTTGGGTGGGGCGCAAAGTCTCCAGAGGTTTCCGTTCAGGTTTCTTAAGTGGGACAGGGGCATTACACTATCCTACACTCGCAAGGAACAATTTACAATTGGACACGAGGAGAACGTACAAACTCCGTACGGGCAGCACCTGCGGACTGGAGCGAGCCCGGGTCTCTGGTGCTGCAAATAACTCTAACTGCGCCACAGTGTCATCCCGGTGTTAAATCAACATCAGGAGGTAGGATTTGGGTGGATTGCTTTGTTCAATGTTAGGTATTGATGCAACATTATTTTGCCTTGGTAAACTATTTGGCCGAATTTTTCCTTTGTTTTTGTTCAATTTAAATTAGTTCCTGGATTGGAACATAACGGATCTTTGTATGACATTCAGTGCCATATTATCCTTCTCAGCTGTGGTCTAGGCATGTTACCAGAAGATTATTTGCCACCTGTTACTGAGTATAATCTGATAAATGCTCGCAGATATTTACAAATTCAAGTTGAGTTGGAATGAAAGACTTGTATTTTTCAATTGCAGGACACCTTCACATGTTGAATACCAAAGATGTACCCCAGTTACTATTGCATTGTATGGTGGCCCACTTTTTACACTCAAGATTACAATTAAGGGGTTGGACAGGCTAGATGCAGGAAGATTATTCCCAATGTTGGGGAAGTCCAGACCAAGGGGTCACAGTTTAAGGATAAGGGGGAAATCTTTTAGGACCGAGATGAGAAAAATCATTTTTCACACAGAGAGTGGTGAATCTCTGGAATTCTCTGCCACAGAAGGTAGTTGAGGCCACAGTTCATTGGCTATATTTAAGAGGGAGTTAGATGTGGCCCTTGTGGCTAAAGGGATCAGGGGGTATGGAGAGAAGGCAGGTACAGGATACTGAGTTGGATGATCAGCCATGATCATATTGAATGGCGAATGGTGCAGGCTCGAAGGGCCGAATGGCCTACTCTTGCACCTATTTTCTATGTTTCTAAGCTCCCACAAACTGCATAAAGACAAAATGACCTGACCATTGGCTTCTGAAGTGGGGTCTCGACCCAAAACATTGCCAATTCATTCTCTCCACAGATGCTGCCTCACCCGCTGAGTTCCTCCAGCATTTTTTGTCTACCTTCGATTTTTCGGTAGAGGATGGGGAGATCAAATGGAGGAGCCAGCGTGCTTTGTAAACTTGTCAGCACCATCGGTGGCCTCCATATGTATGCAATCAAAGAATTTCACTGCATCTTTAAAGTATTCCGTCATTTTGTTGGCTAAAGCAAATCAAAGCTGCATTCAGCATCTTAGTAAATTTGATGTTGGAATAAAATATGTCTTCATCTAAAAGTGTCAGTGAGCTAATGATGTCAAAGGGTCTCCGTGAAGCCATCTTCCAGGAGACGTGTGAATGAGACTGTAGTCTTGAGAAACAAATATGACTTCTGCAAGAGTTCTGGCACCTGCTTGCAGGTACTGCCGGTTCGGAGTTTGTCCGTTCTCCCTGTTTCTACGGGTGCTCCGGTTTCCTCCCACATTCCAAAGACTTGCGGGTTTGTAGGTTAATTGCCCTCTGTACATCGTCCCTAGTGTGCAGGGTAGAATTAGTGTACGGGTGATCGCTGGGCGATTGGCTTCTGTAGAGTGTCCCTAGTGTGTGGGGTAGATCTAATGTATGGGTGGTTGGTACAGACTCAGTGGGCTGAAGAGCTTGTTTCAACGCTGTATCTCTAAACTAAACTAAAAAATGAGCTGAGTATAGAACTAGACATGAATTATGTCACCCGTTTAGGTGCCTTGACCAAGATTAACGGACGCTGCAGGGATCGGAGCAATTCTACGTCAAATTTTGCAATTGATTTGTGGTACTGCAGTGTTAGAGTGCAGAGTTATTCTTTGTTGAAGTCTTCCTTACTTTCCGAAGGAGTAGGATGACATGGCGTGCACTAACAAGGTGACTGCCACTACTCTCAGCCTCAATAACAGGAGGAAATATCTGCTTGAAGGCACAAGTACTGTTTGACTGGCCCAATCATTCATTCTGGATAAGGCTGATCTTTCTGACTGCCCATTGGAAATATTTCCCTTGGGATTACTGTCCTTTGTAAAGAGCAACGGTTTCAAAGGAAAGTGCTCAGCAAGGAACACTGTGTTCCACTTTTATAGCATTTATGATGGTCTTTCATAGGTGTATAAAGTCTTTCTGAAACACAAGTGGTACCTGTTAGTGACCTGATTTGCTCCCTTGCTGAATCCAAGCACCACCATAACAGTAAACTACAAGATAAAAGCTCCACTTACACTTACTCAAGTAGTCCTGGATCAAATGGCTTATCTATGCTTAAATTGTCTGCAGTTAAAAGTATAAATGTAATTTCTGCCAATGGGGTTTTCAATAGTTTTCAGAGCCAATAGTTGACAGATTACAGAGAACAGAAGTACAACACAAGAACAGGCTCTTCGGCCCACAATATCCATGCCCAAAATGATTCCAACTCTTATCTGCCCACACATAATTCATACACCTCCATTGCCTACTTATGTTAATCCAAAAAGTCTCTTGTAAGCTCCTATCGTATCTGACTCCACCACTGGCCTATAATTCACTGGGTTCATTACACTTTCCTTCTTATAGAAACATAGAAAATAGGTGCAGGAGTAGGCCATTCGGCCCTTCGAGCCTGCACCGCCATTCAATATGATCATGGCTGATCATCCAACTTGGTATCCTGTACCTGCCTTCTCTCCATACCCCCTGATCCCTTTAGCCACAAGGGCCACATCTAACTCCCTCTTAAATATAGCCAATGAACTGTGGCCTCAACTACCTTCTGTGGCAGAGAATTCCACAGATTCACCACTCTCTGTGTGAAAAATGTTTTTCTCATCTCGGTCCTAAAAGATTTCCCCCTTATCCTTAAACTATGACCCCTTGGTCTGGACTTCCCCAACATCGGGAACAATCTTCCTGCATCTAGCCTGTCCAACCCCTTAAGAATTTTGTAAGTTTCTATAACATTCCCCCCTCAATCTCCTAAATTCTAGTGAGTACAAACTGAGTCTATCCAGTCTTTCTTCATATGAAAGCCCTGACATCCCAGGAATCGGTCTAGTGGACCTTCTCTGTACTCCCTCTATGGCAAGAATGTATTTTCTCAGATTATGTAAAGGAACAACATTAGGGTGGCATAGTGGTGCAGCTAGTGGAGTTGCTGCCTCACAACAACCAAGACCTGGGTTCAATCCTGACTTTGTTTGCTGTCTGTATGGAGTTTGAACATTCTCCTTGTGACCACGTGGGTTTCCTCTGGGTGCTCCGGTTTTCTCCCACATCTCAAAGGTGTACGAGTTTGTAGGTTAATATGCATTTGTAAAATTGCCCCATGGTGTGCAGGGAGTGATGTGAAAGTACTTTAACACACGACTAGGTTTGAACATTGGTCAACATAGACTCGGTGGGCCGAAGGGCCTGTTTCCTTGTTGGATCTCTGAACATTAGCTACTCTGCAGCCCTCAAGGCTATGGCTGGAGTAGACACGGTGACCTTCATCAAGGTGCTTGCAATCTCCTTGCTTGCTTTACTCAATAAACTGGGATATATCCCATCAGGTCCTGGGGATTTATTCACCTTAATTGTCCTCAACAGGCCCCCAAACACCACCTCCTTCTTAATCTCAACCTGCCCTTGCGTATTAGTAACCTTCTCAATGGTCTCACACCAACCTCCATGTGCAAAGTACTCATTTAGTACCTAACCTAATCCCCAGACTCCAAGCACAGAATCCCTTCTTCCTACCCTTAGCAGCCCTTCCTTTTCTCTAGATTAACATTGTGTTGTTAAAGTAAGTACAAAAAGTACATTTATTTTCTCCCACTCACCAAGCCATTTCATGGCTCTTTTTGGCCCTTCTAATTCCTCTTCTTTACATTCCTCAAAGGTCCTGTCTAATTCCATCCTCTTAAACCTTGCATGCTCTTCATTTTATTTATTTATTTTTGGACCAAATTTACAAAATCTTTTCTCATCTAAGGTTCCTTTTCTTTGCCATCTGTATCCCTCCTCTTTACTGGACATGCCGGTTCTGAACTTCTACCAACTGGCCTTGAAATGCTTCCAGATGTGGACCTACCCAACGGCAGCTGCTCCCAGAGTAGCCCTCTCGAGCTCCTGCCTAATAATGTTGTCGTTTGTTTTATGTCCATTTATTACCTTCCCACATGTCCTGCCTTCTCCCTATTCAAAACAATCTTAAAACTTATGGAGGTGTGATCACTATACAGAGTTTAGTTTAGTTTTAAGGGCCTGTCCCACTTGGGTGATTTTTTTTTTTTGGGCGACTACAGGCAGCTGCCGCAAAATTTTCAACATGTTGAAAGATTTTCGGCAACAGTGGCGACAATTTTTGGTGTTGTATGGTGACGTAGGTTGTTGTAGGTTGTCGCCAGGTGACGCAGGTGAATTCCATTAAAGCTAGTCCCTGGCAGTCGCCTAAGTGGGACAGGCCCATTAGTGTTAGTTTTAGTTTAGAGTCTAGCACAGAAACAAACCCTTCGGCCCATCGAGTCTACGACCACTGCACACTAGTACTATCCTACACTAGGAATAATTTACAATTTTACCAAGCCAATTAGAATAAAAATCTGTGTGGCTATGTTGTTGGGAGGAAACCGGAGTAATCGGAGAAAACTCGTACAGATCACGGGGAGAACGTACAAACTCCTTACAGGCAGCACAGGATGTGTAGGATTGTGTTGATGTGCGGGGATCGCTGGTCGGCGTGGACTCGGTAGGCCAAAGCGCCTGTTTACGCGCAGTATCTGTAAACTAAACTGAAACTAAGTCCAGACACAAGGTCAAGCATCGAGCAGATGCTTCTGGAGATGACCAGACCCCAAAATAAAAGTAGAGTCAATTCTCCAGAAGAAGCGAGTCCTGGCAAGAGGCAGCGATATCTCCCTGAAGAGGCGATGACTGTTGGCGATGACTGTTGTGAATATACAGAGTGCTGTAATCTGAAAACCAGCTGTCTATGAAAGACCATTGAAGTCGTTCCCAGAGGTGGCATTGTGGAGAGATTTCACGTTCTATTATATTGCAGTTCCTTACCATTCAATAGACTGGTCCATTCAGTGATAAAGGGAAAAAGTCACTGATTTCTTTACACTGTGTTATTTTTGGCTTTTTTTAATTTGGTAACGTTTTGAGAAGCAGTATGATTTGAACAACGCAATCCTTGTCTCCGAGTTAATCGACCATATGTTAGTATCGTATTGCACTCTATACTAATTGTTCAGGTTTCAGGCATTCTCATCCAAAAACTGGAGCACGCCATCCCACTGGGGGATGTTTCCGTCAGCTTGAAGCAACATTGATGCCTTCATGCTAACTTGAGAAGGATGTGGATCGATCGATGGAGTAAATCTGCAGTGTCATAATGTTGGCTACAGGAGAAAGCAGAGGCCAAGAACCAGGAGGGGAAGAATAAGCAGGAAATGTAATCCATTGCGTAGGAAGGAACTGCAGATGCTGGTTTAAACCGAATATGGATACAAAAAGCTGGAGTAAGTCGGCAGGACAGGCAGCATCTCTGGAGAGAAGCAATGGGTGACGTTTCGGGTCGAGAATCGAGAATCGACCCGAAACGTCACCCATTCCTTCTCTCCAGAGATGCTGCCTGTCCCGCAGAGTTGCCAGCTTTTTGTGTCTATTTTCTTTAATTTTTGATTTTATTATAACCATATATAACCATATAACAATTACAGCACGGAAACAGGCCTTCTCGGCCCTACAAGTCCGTGCCGAACAATTTTTTTTTCCCCTTAGTCCCACCTGCCTGCACTCGTACCATAACCCTCCATTCCCTTCTCATCCATATGCCTATCCAATTTATTTTTAAATGATACCAATGAACCTGCCTCCACCACTTCCACTGGCAGCTCATTCCACACCGCTACCACTCTCTGAGTAAAGAAGTTCCCCCTCATATTACCCCTAAACTTCTGTCCCTTAATTCTGAAGTCATGTCCTTGTTTGAATCTTCCCTATTCTCAAAGGGAAAAGCTTGTCCACATCAACTCTGTCTATCCCTCTCATCATTTTAAAGACCTCTATCGGGTCCCCCCTTAACCTTCTGCACTCCAGAGAATAAAGACCTAACTTATTCAACCTATCTCTGTAACTTAGTTGTTGAAACCCAGGCAACATTCTAGTAAATCTCCTCTGTATTCTGGCATTGGCCTGTTTCACTGGCATTGGTCCTGTATTCCATGATAGAAGGTATCGATGTCTATAGATTGGCTCTAATCTGTTTGAATAACGGCACAGGATTGAGGAACTAAATGTCCCGACTCTGCCTGCATGCTCCTCTACAAAATGTATCTTGAAACTTGTTCTGCATTAATCGATTGGGCAGCGGTAGAGTTTCTGCCTTACAGCACCGGAGACCCAGGTTCGATCCCGGCTATGGGTGCTGTCTGTACGGAGTTTGTACGTTCTCCCATGATCTGCTTGATGGTTTTTTTCTCCCGTGAGATCTGCCTGTCCTCCTCCCCACTCCAGCGTTTTGTGCCTATCTTCAGTGTAAACCAGCATCTGCAGTTCCTTCCTACACATTTAACCATATATAACCATATGACAATTACAGCACGGAAACAGGCCATCTCGGCCCTACAAGTCCGTGCCGAACAATTTTTTTTGTTCACCCTTAGTCCCACCTGCCTGCACTCATACCATAACCCTCCATTCCCTTCTCATCCATATGCCTATCCAATTTATTTTTAAATGATACCAATGAACCTGGCCTCCACCACTTCCACTGGAAGCTCATTCCTCACCGCTACCACTCTCATAAAAGAAGTTCCCCCTCATGTTACCCCTAAACTTCTGTCCCTTAATTCTGAAGTCATGTCCTCTTGTTTGAATCTTCCCTATTCTCAAAGGAAAAGCTTGTCCACATCACTCTGTCTATCCCTCTCATCATTTTAAAGACCTCTATCAGGTCCCCCCTTAACCCTTCTGCGCTCCAGAGAATAAAGACCTAACTTATTCAACCTATCTCTGTAACTTAGTTGTTGAAACCCAGGCAACATTCTAGTAAATCTCCTCTGTATTCTGGCATTGGCCTGTTTCACTGGCATTGGTCCTGTATTCCATGATAGAAGGTATCGATGTCTATAGATTGGCTCTAATCTGTTTGAATAACGGCACAGGATTGATGAACTAAATGTCCCGACTCTGCCTGCATGCTCCTCTACAAAATGTATCTTGAAACTTGTGTTCTGCATTGATCGATTGGGCAGCAGTAGAGTTTCTGCCTTACAGCACCGGAGACCCAGGTTCGATCCCGACTATGGGTGCTGTCTGTACGGAGTTTGTACGTTCTGCCCATGACCTGCGTGGTTTTTCCCCGAGATCTTCTGTTTCCTCCCACACTCCAAAGGCGTTCAGGTATGTAGGTTTATTGGCTTGGTGTATGTGTAAATTGTCCCTAGTGTGTGTAGGATAATGTTAATATGCAGGGATCACTGGTCAGCGCATAGAAAATAGGTGCAGGAGTAGGCCATTCGGCCCTTCGAGCCTGCACCGCCATTCAATTGATCATGGCTGATCATCCAACTCAGTATCCTGTACCTGCCTTCTCCATACCCTCTGATCCCTTTAGCCACAAGGGCCACATCTAACTCCCTCTTAAATAAATAGCCAATGTCTGTGGCCTCAACTAACTTCTGATGCAGAGAATGCCACAGATTGTCTCTCTGTGTACACTGAAAATGTTTTTTTCTCGTCTCGGTCCTAAAAGATTTTTTTTTTATCCTTAAACTGTGACCCCTTGTTCTGGACTTTCCCCAACATCGGGAACAATCTTCCTGCATCTAGCCTGTCCAACCCCTTAAGAATTTTGGACGTTTCTATAAGATCCCCCCTCAATCTTCTAAATTCTAGTGAGTACAAACCGAGTCTATCCAGTCTATAAACCGAGTCTATCCAGCACGCACTCAATGAGCCGAAAGGCCTGTTTCCTCGCTGTATCTCTAAAATCTAAACTAAAAAATATCACTCGTAATGTCATCCCATTGCTTCTAAATAACAATCATGGTAGATGATGAAAGTTGAATTCTATGCTCACTGAAAATTGCTTCAGTGGTCTTGCTTGCTTCTCCAGTTTATTTTGAACTTCAGTTTAAACTATGATTGCCTAACTTTCATCTTTATCACATAACATGTTAAAAGTGCAAACCGAACTTCGAACATGTTAATCAAAAATATAGAAATTGTCGTTGGCATTCATAATATGCACCCATGAAATGCAAGTGGACCCATTTAAACAATTCACAATGAACTTGGTTGTGAGCAACCATCTGAAAATGAGCCCTAATTTTAATGGAATATTTTACAATGCATAATTGAAAGAATGAACCCACTCAATAGCCACCGATGTTTAATATTCATGTCCCCTTCCTTTCTCGATTTTTAAGATATATATGCTAAATAGTAGATACAAATGCACATGAATAATGGCCATTCACATTATATGTATTCCTAATGTATAAAGGCTTGGATATGCCTCGATAGTTGATTACTCATTTTTTAATCGGCTTCGCTTAAAGGTCAACTTTTGGGACACTAAAGTTGTATTCTGTCACATCTATATTCAAAAAGACCTTTCATTGTTTGTCAGTTTAGACCTGATAACAAATTGTACTTTTGGGTATTTTAATGCAAATTTCACAAATTATAAATGTAAATAAATTTACATTTAAAATAAAGGAAGAAAGACATTTGGAATGTGTTTGATGTCTTTGCCAGCTCTTACACGCAACTCAAAGTTCATGACTGGAAATGCATTGGTTGAGGTCCTCGTGCTGCCTGCTATTTAGCTTGTTTACTGAGGAGATATCATTCGTTCTAGGAACAAGATTCAGCCTTTCGAGTCTACGCTGCCATTCAATTATGGCTGATTTATCTTTCCATATCAACCCCATTCTCCTGCCTTCCTCCCGTAACCCCTGACACCCTTATGGACCTGTCCCACTTGGGTGACTCTTTAGGTGACTGCCAGGGACTATTTTTAATGGAATTAACTTGCTACACCTGGCAACAACCCACAACTACGGCACCTAGCACCTAGAAACCTACGACAGCAAAAATTGTCGCCACTGTTGCCCATAAATTTCCAACATGTCCTGTAGTATCCCAAAAAAAATCCTAAATGGGACAGGCCCATTATTAATCAAGAATTTGTCAATTGCATGCAGATATTCAGAAATACATGGAAGCATTCAGAATACATTGCGGGTGTCAGGGGTTATAGGGGGGAAATGGGGTTACAAGGAAGAGATAGATCAGCCATGATTGAATGGCGGAGTGGGCTTGATGGGCCGAATGGCCTAATTCTGCTCCTATCACATGACCTAATGACCCTAAGACAGGTGGCACAATCCTTTGGGGGAAAAAATGGGATTGATGGGTTTGGTACAAGAGTTGGCATAGAATCGTTGGGCCAAAAGATCTCCTTCAAAGACATTAGAAGCAAAGAATATACACGGTTTATATACTTTTACAGGGCAGCACCGTGACTCGGCGGTAGAGCTGCCATCTTAAACCACCAAAGACTCTGGTTAGATCCTGACCTCGGGCACTGTCTGTGTGGAGTTGCACATTCTCCCCTTGGGTTTCCAGGTGCTCTGATTTCCTCCCATAGACAGCGGGCTTGTAGGTTAATTGGCTTAGGTAAGATTGTAAATTGTCCCTTGTGTGTAGGATAGTGCTAGTGTACTGGGTGATTGCTGCTCAGTATGGATTCGGTGGACGGAAGGGCCATTTCCTCTCTATCTCCCTAAATTCACACCGTTTTACACTGAGTACTCCAGCTCACCGACTGATCAATTGGTGATCGATCATTATGATGGTTTGATCACCAACATTTCCATTCTATAACAATAAAACATTTTTTGCACCTTTGCCATTGGCAGGGGGGTAAATGCGTGCAATAATGTAATATAGAATATGGAATGGTAGCGAAGAGAGGGTGTTGCAGAATTCATGTCAGAGCGAGGAGGAAAACCTCTTCAAATTATGCATTCTCCAGAGATGCTGCCTGTCCCGTTTACTTACTCCGGCATTTTCTGTTTATCTTCAGTGTAAATCGGCATCTGCAGTTCCTTCCTGCACTTTTTGTCTGCTCCACTGCGAAATCTCCTCAAGGTAAGCCTAATTTGAAGAAGTTCTCCTCCTCTCACCGTTGAGAATTCTGGAACTCTTCTCTCTTGTTGCTACCCTTCCATATCTCTGTGCCCCCCCTCTCCCCTGACTCGCAATCTGAAGAAGGGTCTCGACCCGAAACGTCACCCATTCCTTCTCTCCATATAGATGCTGCTGCCTGTCCCACTGAGTTACTCCAGCATTTTGTGTCTATCTTCGGTTCCTTGTGTAAGGAAGAACTGCAGATGCTGGTTAAAATTGAAGGTAGACACAAAATGCTGGAGTAACTCAGCGGGTGAGGCAGCATCTCAGGAGGGATGTTATGGGTCAAGACCTTCTCTCGATAGATGCTGCCTGTCCCACTGAGTTACTCCAGCATTTTGTAGTCTATCTTCAGTGTAAACCAGCATCTGCAGTTCCTTCCTACACTAAACTTGTTAAGTTGGTATTTGCAGTGACTTCAATGTACAAAACAACAGGGAGAATTGTTAATGGGCCGATGTCTCACTAGTTTTACACAACTGCAGAAAGACCTCGTAAAGCTTCCAAACAATAGCAGACTTATCAACCAAGCAGAAGTGATTCGATATTCTATCTTGAGTGTAATTAATGTAAGCCACCATCTGCTGAAGTTATAATGTAAGTATTTAGGACTCGGAATAATTAAATCATTGCTTGGTGCAATTTAAATATTATAAAATCCATCTCAAAAGAGTTTGTAGTGAATCAGCAAGTACTCTACATATTGTGTGCTCCCTACTATTCAAAGTGTCTCATTGTTCACTATAAATAAGTACTCTTTCAGCTTCTTCCAAGTGGTTTGTAAAAAGTGTTTGAATGTAATTGAAATGATGATCTAAACACAGAACTTTATTCTGCTAATCCAACACAAACTGAGCCTTGGCTGTCCTTGGAAATTAACAAATGTCAGCTCGTGCAAGTCAGATCCGACATTAAACTGCAACCTTCATATTATTTAGGGGCTGCACGGTGGTGCAGTGGCAGAGTTGCTGCCTCACAGCGCCAGGGACCCGGGTTCGAAACCTGACAATGGGTGCTGTCTGTACGGAGTTTGTATGTTCTCCCCGAGACCTGCTTGGGTTTTCTCAAATGCGGCTATTTCCGCAAGCAAGTCTGCTGTTCTGGATGAACGTGGTCTCCGCGCTGGAGCTCCCCCCCCCTGTGGTCTCCGCGCTGGAGCTCCCCAACGTGGTCTCCGCGCTGGAGCTCCCCAACGTGGTCTCCGCGCTGGAGCTCCCCAACCTGGTCTCCCACTGCTACTACACGGTACAAATGATACATTTATGCGTGTGAAGTAGCACTTCGTTTTCAGACTTGCATAGCATCTGACTTTCGCAAAACTCCGAGGGACGTACCCCTTGTTCGAGTCGAGGATCGTCTGTATGAAACAATGCATGGCATCCAATACAAGTTTGATTTTTTTTTTTTTTTAAAAGCTTATTATTGCAGCGGTTATTACATCCGCCCAGTTTTTCACACAAAGGGTGTATGGAACGAGCTGCCAGAGTAAGTAGTTGAGGCAGGCAGAGCTGTCTTAACAGTATTATAGGCCTCTGGGCAAAGCAGTGCACTGGGTCCCCTGCACTTGCCGTTTATTTGTGCCGAATCAACTTATACCGTCATGCACTTGCGATGTTCTTCTCTGTTTTCCTGTTCTACAATAACATTCTACAATACATAGATTAGCATGAGATCTCTATGCTCGTGGGGCCCCGGGCAACTTCCCAGCGTGTCCATGCGTTAAGACGGCCCTGGAGCCGGGGACTATCCCAATATTAAAAAAAGAGTTGGACAAATTCATGGCAAGGACAGTTTTGGAGGGATATGAACCAAAGGCAGGCAGATGGGACCAGTGTTGCTGAGACGGTATGGGCAAGTTGGGCCGAAGGGCCTGTTTCAATGCTGAATCACTCTATGACTCTATTTGATTATTTAGTGGCTGACAGAATCTCCTCCTTATAGCTGCAACAGGTCCAAACACCATTAGCCGGTATCATGAGAAGAAACATGTGTCCATTATGTATCTAAAATTGCTGCAAACTAAACAGAAAAATATTATATCTTAGATAAACTCGATCTTACTAACCTGGAACACCTCCGTCTCATTTCTTGATCTCAGCTTTTCTTGGCTCCAGTTTCCCCCCCTCTCTGTCTTTCAGTCTGAAGATGGATCCCAACCCAAAACGTCACCTGTTCCGTCTCTCCAGAGATGCTGCCTCAGCCGCTGAGTTACTCCAGCATTTTGTGTCTATCTTCAATATGAACCAGCATCTGCAGTTCCTTCCAACACCACAGAAAGAAAAAGAAAATGTTTGCACTAACCCATTTCCTTCAATAATTTGCCATTATTATCAACTAATAATTTCTTCTCTTGGCATATTTTTAAGGTGCAATAGGCGATAAATACTCACTATTGCTTTGGCAAGATACCGAGTCAATTAATGAAAAATACATTCTGGCTTTCTCAATGTAAACCTGGAAGGGCATAACTAAATATGTACTGTATACATATTTCAGTCAGGAAAAGTAATTGTGCAATCTATGTTTTATTTTATGTGTTTAGGGTTCAAGTGGAGAAATTAATTAAAGTCCATCATTCATTCATTTTATGATCAGTGAATGCACTAGAAATGCAAATAAACAGGAAGAAATATTGTCATTCTAAAGAAAAGTAACTGAATATCTGATGATTTAATAGTTAGTTATTAACTGTAATGTATTCTCTGTCCATATGTCAGAAATCTTAAAGCTGATGTTCATGATTTGTATTGTTTTATTAATTAGATGTGGGGTGGGACAGTTACAACACAAGTGAAGATACATACAGATTTCGTTTATTTAGAGATGCAGTGCAGAAACAGGCCCTTCGGCCCAACATGTAAAGGCCGACTAGCGATCCCCACACACTAACACTATCATACGCACACTAGGGCCAATTTTACATTGATACCAAGCCAATTAACTTACAAACCTGTACGTCTTTGGAGTGTGGGGGGGGGACAGAAGATCTTGGTGAATACCCATGCAGAGAACGTACAAACCAAAGGAATAGTTGGATCTCAAGCCGGGTGTTGAGCAGCCAGGTTGTTGTCTCTGCGTCAATGACTGCCAGGCCCTGAGCTCCATTTGGTGGGTGGTAGAGCGGGCACCCAGAGATGACGTTGTTGGCTGTCTGTGGTTCACAGGCTGGGCTCTGGTGGAGTTCCCATCTCCACATGCTGGCATTGAAATCCCCAACTCCAGTGCAAAGTCTTGTTGACTTGACTAGACTACATGTGTTGTTCTACTGACCAGGAGAAATGTCTAGACTAGTCCTCCATCAGGGAAAGAGTGCAAACTCAATTGTCTGGCTCACAAATTTTAATCTTATACAACGAGTCAACAATAAAACTTAGATTTAATCTCATAAATGTACTAATCATGAATTCAATTAATGACAGAAAACTATCATGGCCTAAAGAAATACCAAAACCACTGACATTGTGTTTTCCTTTTTCTTATTTCTTAATATTTTCAAAAGAGGGAGGATTGTAAACCTTGCCTTCCAGAGCAGCATTGTAGCATATCCTTTTCAGATGCATTAACAATAGTATCCCCATTACTTTCCCTGCCCTGGTTAATTTGCCCCAAGTGAATGATATAATGAATTCTTATAGAAATAGCGCTACACATATTTCAATTGCTGTTTTCAATTCCTTGTAGTGCCATCTGAGAAAATGTTATTTTCCTAATGTCTCGAGCTCAAAAAAAGTTGTTGAAGATTATACCATGTAAGTGACGAGAAATGTAGATGTTTACAAATAAACATTTAAAGCTTTGGAGATAGACACTTCTTAAGGTGACACAAGAAACAATATTTCGCTGTTTTTGTGTCTACCTGTCCATATATTCCTCTGTCTAAAGTTGTCAAAATGTACCAATTAGTATTTTGAGCTCTAGTGTAGATGAACATAAGGTGTCCAATGTGATTTTTGAGAGAAAAAAATCCATGACCGTCGGGAAGTAGGTTGTAGACTTTAGAGATACAGCATGGAAACTGGTCCTTCAGCTCACTGAGTCCACGCTAACCAATGATCACCTGCACACTAAATGTATCATACTATGGACAATTTTGCTGGAGCCAAATAAACAAAAGACCTGCACATCTTTGGAATGTGGGAGGAAACCTCTTGGGCCGAAGGGCCTGTTTCCACACTGTACCACTCTATGACTCGATAACTCTAACTTGGATGGGAGAGGGATGAAAGAGAGGGAAAGCAAGGATTACTTGATGTTGGAGAAATTAATGTTTATATGGTTGGGTTGTAAACTGCACATTTCTCTGTTGCATGTACCTGTTAATCCTGGTCAAATTGGAAAGGCCAGGACCCTAAAATTGAGTAAAGACTTCAGGGTTGCTAGGCCATTTGGTCAATTTAAAAGTGCTTTCTGTGGAAATGGGACAAGCTGCAGAAAGGTGCCAGTTTGTCTAGAGCCTAGATCAGAGCTGCAGGAAAAGAATGGGAACAACTGCAGACCTTGACAATTAGGTGTAAAATGTATAGAATGGATTGGATGAGTGCAAACCAGACATACACATTGTAAATAATGTTGCAAAGCTTTACTTTGCTGAATGTTGATTGGATTAAGTATTGAGCCTTGTCTGGGTTTATTGCATATCGGGGCAAATGTTGCGACGTTTGTTTCCTCTGAGAAACACTGTTTGAATACAATGTATTAGCTACTGTATTATTGGGTTGGGGAAATGTCTGTCATGTATGGGGTTAATCGATATCTGTAATTGGATTGTAAAGAGCCCACCCCATGTGGATCGCCCCCCTCGAGGTCCAGGGACCTATAAAAGTCACTACCACGAGGTCCTGCGTCTATCTTCTGGGAGAGCGCTTGGGACTGCGTGACGTTCAGGAGTGTCTCTGTTTGAGCGAGGCCCAGAGGGGTTGATCAGGCAGATACGAGGATTGAACCCGCGGTGGTTAGGTACAGTAGTTGGGCTGTAATTGAGTTTTGTCAAAATAAAGTTTATATGTGCAAGTGCTTGACTCGGTGATTTTTTTTGACTGAAACTAGACTGGTGGGGGGAAGCTTAGAACAAGCTATTTACATTCCCATTCAGAAGCATTTGCATTAACAGGCTTTAAAAAATAATAAATAAAATAAAAATCCAAGGCACTTAATAGACTCGGCTGTAAATGTTGAGCGTTTAATACAATGAGTGAGCAGTACAGAAGCTCTGCTGATGGAAAGCTTGCTATGGCATCCATCCAAGTGAAGTTTAGTTGACTGGGATTGGGTAACGGAGACCAGGTAATGAAAGAAATACTGGTGTGTAGAAAGTGGTTGTGGAAAATATCAACACTCCATTCATCGTAAGATTTCTTGGCAAGAAGAGGGAAGGAAGAGGTTCCTTGACATCAAAGTTTATAAATGTCAGTGAGCACTGCGAATAACTTAAACAAAATGTAGGAAAGAAAATAATAGACTTTGCAACGTACATTTCAGAACTTGAGGCCATCCCAAAAATTAGAGGCTCGGTGGCGCAGTTGAGAGAGCTGCTGTCCCAGAGATCTGGGTTCAATCCTGACCTCTGGTGCTGTCTGAGTTTGCACGTTCTCCCAGATTTCCTCTGGTGTTCCAGTTTCCTCCCACATCCCAAAGGTTTGTAGGTTAACTCCAAATGTGTAGGGAGTGGATGAGAAAGTGCATTTATACAATGGTTGGCATAGACCCAGTGGACTAAATGCCCTGTTTTCATGTTGTGTCTCTTAACTAATCTAAATAAAATATTGATCAATCAATGAACTAACTTCGAAGTGCAGTCACTGGTTGTAGTCTGGAAATTGTGGCAACCCATTTGCAAATTACCTCGATCAACAATGTCATCAGTTAACCTATGATGAGCGCTTGTTTGCACTGGGTCTATACTCACTGGAGAAAGCACCTCATTGAAACGTACAGAATAGTGAAAGGCCTGGATAGAGTAGATGTGGAGAGGATGTTTGCACTAGTGTGATTTGTCCTTGATTATGCTGCTGGCCTTGCCGAGGCAGCATGCTCTTATCTGGCACAAAGTACAGAAGGTTGAAGCTTGAAAGCATGCACCACCAACCTCAGGAACAGCATCTTCTGCCCTGTTCTAAATGGTCCTTCCATAAGCTAGAGTACTGTTTAATTCCTCTCCTCCCCATTGCGGACATTGGACTTTGTCAATTGAACAGATGCACTACTAACTTGCTCCGTCTATTGGACTTGAATTTGACGATTGTATTTATGTAGAGTATTATCTGACCTGTTTGGATAGAATAGAACTGGTTTTAAGAATAAGGAGTAAGCCATTTAGAACGGAGACAAGGAAACGCTTTTTCTCCCAGAGAGTGGTGAGTCTGTGGAATTCTCTGCCTCGGAGGGTGGTGGAGGCAGGTTCTCTGGATGCTTTCAAGCGAGAGCTAGATAGGGCTCTTAAAAATAGTGGAGTCGGGGGATATGGGGAGAAGGCAGGAATGGGGTACTGTATTGGGGATGATCAGCCATGTTCATATTGAATGGTGGTGCTGGCTCGAAGGGCCAAATGGCCTACTCCTGCACCTATTGTCTATTGATAGCATGCAAAACAAAACCTTTCACTGTACCTCTGTACACGTGGCTCTACAAAATCTAAACCTGAACTGATGGATTATGAAAACACGCCCAGCATGAGGTGATTACATGCACCAACATTCCCTTCTGCTGTACAGTAACAGAGAAGGTTTTCTTCAGCCGTTCAAACCAACATGGGTATCGTCACCTCGGGCAATCGCTTGCCGATGAAGGTCTTATCAATGATAGTCCCTTAAGTGCCCAAAAGAGACCCTGCATTAAGTGCACCTGGTCATAAGTACCATGACAATGTTTTTCCACACTGACCTTAAACTTTGCTTTTGGAAGCCAGATGTTAACTCTGAGTTACAAGCAGATTTTAAAGATGCTGCTCCTCAGCTTCCACACAGGAGATCAGGCCATTCACCGTTCTGCCAATGCTCTCCCTTCCCTCCGGAGCAGAGATACGTGGATCCAGAACAGATTACACACATGCACACTCACCCAAACACACACCACGCGCACGCACACACACACCACGCACACACACACGTACAGCCTGAACACCTTGTATTCATCTGCAGTCAACTCACTTTGACACAGTGGATCATTTACGCATACCCATAGGCATACACACATTCCAAAGACGTACAAGTTTGTCGATTAAAATGTGTACGAAGGAACCGCAGATGCTGATTTAAACCGAAGATGGACACAAAATGCTGGAGTAACTCAGCGGGACAGGCAGCGTCTTTGGAGAGAAGGAACAGGCAACGTTTTGGGTCGACCACGAAACGTCACCCGTTTCTTCTCTCCCGAGATGCTGCCCATCCAGCTGAGTTACTCCAGCATTTTGTGTCTATCTTCAAGTTTGTAGGTCAATTGGTATAAATGTAAATTGTCCCAAGTGTGTTGGATAGTGTCAATGTGCGGGGATCGCTGGTCGGTGCGGACTGGGTTTCCGCGCTGTATCTCTAAACTAAACTAAACATACCTAGGAAGATATCTCTACCCAGTGACATATGTGTTCTGGATTATTGTTCAGTTCTCGAATGGATGTGTGCATGCAGGCAATTATATCCTGCACCTCAGGGACGTTTGCAAGGCAATAAAAGTGCAGCTGTCACTGGTGCTGCTGTAGGACAGCTAATGAAGCTGATGTACTTCGCTGCATGGTGAAGCAGCTCTTTAGTCACATCCTCCATGTACCAATAGACTGCATCACAACTTGCGTCTGATCTGTCTCCTGTGGGTGCCTGGAATGTACCAGCGGTGTGACGATTTAAAGTAGCAATAACCTTCATTCCCACTAATGTACCTGAGTGCAGAGAAACATGACTCGCTGTGCCCTTACTAAGCCTAGACTTTATGAGGTACTTTCTCCCCACCATCTTCTCGAAGCCTCACCTTAAATGCTCTCCCTCCCTCATTTTTAATTTTTCACCATTACATCCCACCATACCTCCCCTTCCAGACTGCCCCCCCCCTCTCTTTATCCCTCCCCCCTCTCTCCTCTCTCCCTCCCCTCTCCCCCCCCGCTCCCTCTCCCTCTCCCTCTCCCCCCTCTCCCCCTCCCGCTCCCTCTCCCCCTTCCTCTCCTCTCTCCCCCTCCTCTCTCCCTCTCCCTCTCGCCCCCCCTCTCTCTCCCTCCCCCCCCTCCTCTCTCCCTCTCGCCCCCCCCTCCCCTCCCCTCCCCCCCTCTCTCCTCTCCCCCCCTCTCTCCCTCTCGCCCCCCCCCCCCTCTCCCTCGCCCCCCCCTCTCCCTCTCCCTCCCCCCTCTCCCCCCCCCCCCCCTCTCCCCCTCTCGCCCCCCCTCCCCCTCTCGCCCCCCCCTCTCCCTCCCCTCCCCCCCTCCCTCTCGCCCCCCCCTCCCCCCTCTCGCCCCCCTCTCTCCCTCTCGCCCCCGCTCTCTCCCCCTCTCCCCTCCCCCTCTCTCCCCCCCTCCCTCCCTCTCTCCCCCTTCCTCTCCCCCCCTCTCCCTCTCTCCCCCCCTGTCCTCCCCCCTCTCTCTCTCTCCCCTTCTCCCTTCTCTCTCTACTCCCCCCCTCTTCCTCCCCCCCCTCCCTCTCCCCCCCCCTCCCCCCCCCCTCCCTCCCTCCCCCCCCCGCCCCCCCCCCTCTCTCCCCCCTCTCCCCCCCTATCTCCCTCCCTCTCTCTCTCTCCCTCCCTCCCCCCCCTCTCTACCCCCTCTCCCTCTCTCTCCCCCCCCTCTCCCTCTCTCCCCCTCTCCCCCCCCCCCCTCTCTCGTTAGTAGCAATGTTGGGTACTGCCAGCTAGAGAATTACCATTTCCTGTGCTCACAAACTCTCTTAGAACCCATGTAATCTTCAATGTGATTTCATATTAAGCTTGGAGAAAGAATCTTGAAAGAAATGTATTTACAAGGTCACTCACACTCACACACTCACTCACACTCACACACTCACACACTCACACACACACACTCACTCACAACAACGTCTGGTTTGTTTCCATTATTTCATTATTTCCTGTGCTCTCAGAGTAATGCAACACAGTAATCCAGGGGGCAGCTCAGTGGCACAGTCACAGTTGCTGTCTTACAGCTCCAGAGACCCGCATTCGATCCTGACTATGTCTTTTCACTGTACCTCGGTACATGTGACGATAATAAACTTAAACCTAAGCCACTTGTAACTGTGTCCACACTAAATATAGACACCAAATGGTAGAGTAACTCAGCGGGACCGGCAGCATGTCTGGAGAGAAGAAATGGGTGACGTTTCGGGTCGAGACCCTTCTTCAGACACTAGGTATGGTTGCAGACTGCAGCCAATTGCGTTTGACTGTGATATGAAATAGTGGCAGGAAAGCACTTGCTGATCTTTACAAGATAGAATCTTCCATTGATTCTTTACTTCACCTCTTGCTCAAGTATTTACTAAGCATCTACTTGAGGTAATCCTAATACCCCCATAGAACACTCCAATCCTAAATGGGCCACTTCTCATGACTGACTGCAGTAATCACTTGCTCTTCACCACAACCGTAGATTTTTATCTGCGGGCTGCCTTCATGTTTGGGTATTTCCTGCATCTTTACTTGGAGATTGCAGGTTCCAGCCCAGAAGGTCAAACCTTTAGGGCACATCGTCACAGAATACCACTGTCGCCTTTTATGTCATCAAATGCCTCCATTAAACCTAAACAAATTCTCGATTAGAATGGGTGTCAAGGGTTGTGGGGGGAAGGCATGAAAGTCTGATTAGGAGGCAGAGATCAGCCATGACTGAATGGTGGACTGGACGAGATGGGCCGAATGGCTCCCATAACTTGTGAATTAAACGGTGACGCCTGTAAACATCTTTCGTTCCAGAGTGAATCTCAACAAAACAAAACTGTAAAAATGGGGGGAGGAAAATACAGTTGTAATAGTTAGAAAACGAACCAGACCATGTGAAGAACTTGCATCACATCTACTGAAGTCGGGCAATCAATAGGATTAATACCTTGGAGATGTGTAGAGAAGTGAAGGGTGGCGCAGCGGTAGAGTTGCTGCCTCACAGCGCCAGAGACCCTGATTCGATCCCGACTATGGGTGTTGTCCGTACGGAGTTTGTACGTTCTCTCCATGATCTGCATGCGTTTTTTCCGGATGCTCTAGTTTCCTCCCACAGATTCAGATTCAAGTTTCATTGTCATTGTCAGTGTACAGTACAGAGACAACGGAATGCATTTAGCATCTCCCTTGAAGAGCGACATAGCAAACGATTTGAATTAAAAAAAAAATAATAAGTGTCCGTGGGGGGGGGGGGGGGGGGGTGATTGGCAGTCACCGAGGTACGTTGTTTAGTAGAGTGACAGCCGCCGGAAAGAAGCTGTTCCTCGACCTGCTGGTTCAGCAACAGAGAGACCTGTAGCGCCTCCCGGATGGTAGGAGGGTAAACAGTCCATGGTTGGGGTGAGAGCAGTCCTTGGCGATGCTGAGCGCCCTCCGCAGACAGCGCTTGCTTTGGACAGACTCAATGGAGGGGAGCGTGGAACCGGTGATGCGTTTGCAATTTTCACCACCCTCTGCAATGCCTTCCGGTCGGAGACAGAGCAGTTGCCATACCATACTGTGATGCAGTTGGTAAGGATGCTCTCGATGGTGCAGCGGTAGAAGTTCACCAGGATCTGAGGAGACAGATGGACCTTCTTCAGTCTCCACACTCTGAAGATCTGCCGGTCTGTAGGTTAATGGTCTTGGTATAATTAGAAGTTGTCCTTCGTGTGTGTAGGATAGCGTTAGTGCGCGGGAATCGCTGGTCAGCATGGACTCGGTGCGCTGAATGGCCTGTTTCCGGGCTGTATCTCTAGACTAAACTGAAAAAGGGTTAAAGCAACTCTGGAGGACATTAATATAACAAGGCGTGGTGTAGATTTCGGACTAAACAAATCATTTACGGATCTATTTCTCATTATGAACAGCACTCGATTTGAGACCCAATGTAGCAATTGCTGAATTGGAAACTGTGGATCATATCAGTGACATAAGTGGTAAAAGATAGGCAATTAACTGGAGAATGAACAAGTACACTGAATAACATCTGTGAACACATAACATCATTAAACACAACTGTCACTAGTCTGCAAGATTATACCAATGTTTAAGTGCATGCACAAATACATCAAGATATGCCTTTAAAGCGTATTTTTATGTGGACATTGCACATGAGAGTGGACTTTTCTACACTCTGAGCGAGTCAGACTACATGGTCAGGGAGGATAGTGGAAGCAAAGTCAATTGTGGACTCCAAAAGAAAATGGGTAACCATCTGGAAGAAAGGAGTGTTTAGGACAAGAGGTGGTATGGTGGCGCAGCGGTAGTGTTGCTGTCTTCACCCGCCAGAGCCCCGGGTTCCATCCTGACTACGGGTATTGTCTGTACTTCTTGTGACTATCAGTTTCCTCCCTCATTCCAAAGACAAACAGGATTATAGGTTAATTGGCTTCAGTAAATTTTAGTTTAGTTTAGAGATACAGCACGGAAACAGGCCCTTCGGCCCACCGAGTCTGCACCGACCAGCGATCCCCGCACACTAACACTATCATACACACACTAGGGACATTTTACAATTCTACCAAAGTCAATTAACCCATAACCTGCACGCCTTTGGAGTGTCGGGAGGAAACTGGAGCACCCGGAGAAAACCCACGCTGGTCACGGGGAGAATGTACAATAGACAATAGGTGCAGGAGTAGGCCATTCGGCCCTTCAAGCCAGCACCACCATTCAATGTGATCATGGCTGATCATCCACAATCAGTACCCCCCGTTCCTGCCTTCACCCCATATACCCTGACTTCGCTATCTTCAAGAACCCTATCTAGCTCTCTCTTGAAAGTATCTAGAGAACTGGCCTCCACTGCCCTCTGAGGCAGAGAATTCCACAGACTCACGACCCTCTGTGCGAAAAAGTGTTTCCCCATCTCAAACTCCATACAGACAGCACCCATAGTAGGGATAGAACCTGTGTCTCTGGTGCTGTAAGGCAGCAAATCTACTGCTGCATCACCGTGCTGCCCTTGTTCTAACCTAGTTCCACTTGCCCGCGTTTGGCCTGTAGCCCTCTAGACTTCCTTATTCATGTACCTGTCCAAGCGTCTTTTAAATGTTGTTATTGTACCCACCTCATCCACTTCCTCTGATCTCTTGAAACACTGTAGACATTGTGATGAAGGTACTCCCACACACTATTGGGATATGGAAATCGGGGCACCCAGAGAAAACCAGGCGATCACGGGGAGAACGTACAAACTCCATACAGACAGCACCTGCCGGGAGGATCGGTCGGGTTTGTGGCGCTGTGAGGCAGCGACTCTACCCCTTCGCCAACTTCAAACAAGCTTTTTAAAAAAAAAAAAAAAAAGCTGATTTTAGTTTCTCCAGCTCATGGCTATACAGATGTCAGCACAAACTCCCACTGAAAGCTCGCTGCTCTTTTGTCCCAATCTGATTTTCTGTTCCCACTGTTGTCCTGAATGTTGACTTTGTTGTCTTTGTGTTATCCTGGGGCTCAAGAGTATCTTTTGTTTATTCTCCTGTGCCCTACCACCAGAGAGCATGAAACACATCCATCACCACATGCTAGTGAACTGTAAATTAACAGCCAGAAGGTCACGATGGAGGCATGTTATACCTGTACAGTCCACAGTGACAGGTATAGCAACTTGCAGCTTTAATGGTCTATATCCAATTGGCATTAAAAGAGAGAGCCTGAACAAACAAAATCAATCCAGCCAGGCTGCTTTGGACAGATGTAGGCCTTTAAACAATGTTGCAATCAGCCTGAAATTAGCTTTGTGATGTATAGGTCCCTTTTAATAGCCAACTGAAAAGAAAACAAAACGGGCAGATTATTAAAAAAACAGCTGTTGCTCCTGGGAACGAGAAAGTTAGACTTGGGAGATTTAAGCTGCCGGGCCTTGAGGCTGGAGTGAATTTCTGTAAAATGAGCATAATTGCAGATTATTACCAGAACTGGATATTGTACAGAATATGTCGGGTTAATGAGCTGGTCCTGGTCAAGCTGGTGTCAAAAGGGAAGTTTCACCGAGTGAGGCTGAAACAAAGGGCAAGATTCGAGAAGTAAATGAATGAATTCAGTTGGACATGAAGTTCAGTTTCATGGAGGGACAAGAAGCTGCGGATGCGGGAATCTTGAGCAAAAAACCAAGTGATGGACGAACTCAGCAGCTCAGGCAGCAACTGTGTGGAGGGACTGGAGAGGCATTACGTTCAATGTTTCTTTGCATCCTATATGTTAAGGTTAAAAAAAGACTTTTGTTCCAATTGAGAAGTTAAGGGGATGTCTCACTGCGGTGACCTAATTAGCGAGTTTAGAAGAGTTTGCCCTCGACTCATAATCGCAGCATGGTTGACACGAGATCCTAGGAGGTTTTTGTAACTCTCCTTCATGCTCGAGAGTAGTCCCCGCGTACTCGAGGCCTCAGCTAGGTCGCGGCGTATTTTTCAACAATGCCCGCGAGTATAAAAAGTTGCCATGGAAAAAATCGATATTTTTTTTACTCGTAGGTTTAGTCGTAGTAGGTCATAGTAGGTCGGCATGTTAGTCGTAGGTAATCGAGGGTTGTCAATCAATCAATTAACCTTTATTGTCATCTTGCAAGCAACAGTTGTACAGTGCAAAATGAAAAGACGTTTCCCAGTGAATAGCGGAGCATCGCACATGAAATTTAAAACATTCCACACATAATAACACTAAAAAACAATCCAGTCCCTGATGGAACAGTATAAATAGTTAAAAGCAGATAAAAACACAATGTTAAAATACAATAAACCAATCATAAAAAAAATGTCCGGGGCAGCTGATTTGAGTGGCCAGTGCCAGTTATTAAAGTGTCCGTGCCAGCCGCAGAATCAAGTGACTGTGAGTACAGTCGTAGATAGTCTTCATCATAATCGAGGGTAGGTTGAAGGAGGTCGCCTTCACTCTCCGCTATTCGGTGTCCAATTTTCCCGAAGCTAGTTGAAGCTGGTCTTCAACATGGTCGAAGGAGATCGAAAAAGGTCTTCAACATGGTTGGAGGAGGTCTTCAACATGACACTTTTTCAAACCCTCTTGAACTCTTCTAAACTCGACAATTAGGTTGCCGCAGTGGGACAGGCCCTTTAGGCTTTAAAGATACAGCGCGAAACAGGCCCTTCAGCCCACTGAGTCCGCACCAACCATCCTACACACTTTGGACAATTTGCAATTTTACCAAAAACAGTTAACCTACAAACCTGTACACGTGTGGAGTGTGGGAGGAAACCGAAGCCTCCGGAGAAACCCTACGCAGGTCACGGGGAGAACGTACAAACTCCGCACAGACAGTCAGCGCCCACGGTCAGGATCGAACCCGGATCTCTAGCGCTGTAAGTATCAACTCTACCGCTGCACCACCCACCATGCCGTCCGACAATGAAAGGATTCTCTCCGTTTATGCCAATTGGATGTAGACCATTAAAGTAGCAAGTTGTCATACTTGTCTCTATGAACTGTACAGGTGTAATCTTACTACATTGTGACCTTTTAGCTGACCTTTCACCGTTGACTTTGTTTGCTGGGTTTTAAAGGAGGAAGGTATAACTAGGTTTCAGGTTTATTCTTGTCACATATACTAAGATACAGTGAAAAGCTTTTACTTGTTCTTCCCAATCAAATCAAAAAATACTACAATCAAATATATTGGGGCCAAATAGGAGTATATCAGGTACACCAAAGAGAAAAGTACCTGAGTGCAGAAATAATGCTGGATTTACAAGCGGAAAAGAGACTTTAAAATGTGGGGTGATAGTAGGTCTTCTACTGAGACCAAACCACAAAGAATGACCATGCTCTGATGCCACCTTGAAGACCAGGACCAATTCTATACATGAGTATAGGAGCAGGGAGGTTCTACTGCAGTTGTACAGGGTCTTGGTGAGACCACACCTGGAGTATTGCGTACAGTTTTGGTCTCCAAATCTGAGGAAGGACATTATTGTCATAGAGGGAGTGCAGAGAAGGTTCACCAGACTGATACCTGGGATGTCAGGACTGTCTTATGAAGAAAGACTGGATAGACTTGGTTTACACTCTCTAGAATTTAGAAGATTGAGAGGGGATCTTATAGAAACTTACAAAATTCTTAAGGGGTTGGACAGGCTAGATGCAGGAAGATTGTTCCCGATGTTGGGGAAGTCCAGAACATTGGTTCACAGTTTAAGGATAAGGGGGAAATCCTTTAAAAACGAGATGAGAAGAACTTTTTTCACACAGAGAGTGGTGAATCTCTGGAACTCTCTGCTGCAGAGGGTAGTTGAGGCCAGTTCATTGGCTATATTTAAGAGGGAGTTAGATGTGGCCCTTGTGGCTAAGGGGATCAGAGGGTGTGGAGAGAAGGCAGGTACGGGATACTGAGTTGGATGATCAGCCATGATCATATTGAATGGCGGTGCAGGCTCGAAGGGCCGAATGGCCTACTCCTGCACCTAATTTCTATGTTTCTATCATTTGTACCCAGGAATCGTAGACCTGAGCTATCAGGAGAGGCTCGGCAGGCTAAGACTTTATTCCTCGGCGTGCAGGAGGATGAGGGGTAATTTTATAGAGGTGTAGAAGATCATAAGGAGAATAGATAGGGTGAAGGCACATAGTATTGTAGACGAATTGATCACCAGAGGACACAGGTTTCAGGTGAGAGGGGAAAGATTTAATGAAAAACCGATGGGCAAATGTTTCACTCAGTGGATGGAACGAGCTGCCAGATGAAGTAGTCGAGGAACTAGGTACAATCACATCATTTAAAATACATATGGGTAGGTACATGGATGGGAAAAGGTTTAGAGGGATGTGGGCCATTCGCGGGTAGACGGGACAAGTGTAGATGGAGCATTTTGGTCAACATGGGCAAGTTGGGCGGAGGAGCCTGTTTCCGTGCTATGTGACTCTACCCATGCCTTGTCTACCCACGGGGCAATGCCTGTACTTAATGTGTGATCCAGGTAAACCACTAAAGGGCTCAATGCGATTCAGGAATAGTTGTTTTCCGAAAATTATAACTACTCTTAATTCAAATTCACACATGCACTGACTTCACAGCCCAACACCCGGACTTCCATCTGTATATATGTATATAGCGCCGCAGAAGTGTGCACCTATCCCCCCCCCCCCCCTTCTCCCTTCTGTTTTTGTTTTCTGTTTCTTGTTTTTTGTACTAAATTATATGTATGCACTGAGTACGAGCAGCTTTTAATTTCATTGTACATGTATAGTGACAATAAATGGCATATCTATATCTATATCTATCATTTGATATCATTCCCATAACTTCCCAGAGGGAGGATTCCTGACTCTCTTTCCCCATTTGCTCACACACACACACACGCACATACACAGAGGAATGAATAATCGGAGGATGTAGGTTTAAGGTGAGAGTGGAAAGATTGAATTGAAACCCCAGGGGCAAATGTTTCATTCAGAGGGTGATGGGTGTATGGAACGAGCTTCCAGATGATGGGAGATGGGTGTAGTGAACGCACAAACTAACATTTATTTTCGTCACGGTCCTTGCACCATCGTTGCCTCTTATTCCACCGTGCGACCATTCCACAGCGGCGGCTTCTCATCGGTCCTTGGTGCCAACAAAACATCAATGGTAATGTGACGAATGTAAACAATGCACAGTGATTTATGGTTTGTTTTAATCAGATGTCTGTGGTCATTAGATCCTGCAGGGTATCCATATGGAGTGTCATCAGAGGCCTGGTACTTTATCTCTGGACCAACCCAATTATAATTGAACGCAGTATAATTGTAATGTTAACACAATACTAAGTGATAAAAATGTTTGCTTCCATCAATAAGGATCGGGGAGAGCCACCATTTAATTATATCGGCTCTCTTTCCCCCAGCAAGGTGAGACAAGAATCATTGCAATGTGCCAGGAATCTGCTGCAGAAAAAAACTCTGGAGTGCTTGGCATTTCTTTGTGTTTAGCAAAGCTTATTTTTTGCTCATTTTTTGGCAGCCTTTTATGTGCTTGATAGTCTTGTTTAAGATAACTGCTCCCTTGTGTTTGCTTAAGTTTCAGTAAGAGCCAACTGTTTAATACACCTTTAACAAATTCTTTGACATCTTTTTGTGTGCGTGTGTTTGTGTGTGTGTGTGTTTCAACCACCTGGTAGATTTTCTTTTCTCCTCAGTGGGGTTCCAGAGATAGATCGCTGTTGCACCAGCCAGCCTTCAAAGGGTTAGGTCACTTAGTATTAATTCTAAAGATCAAGTGGGCAGACTGTAGGGTTACCACAAACAAAGCCCAGCCTTATCTCTGCCAGTTGTCACTCAGCAAACTTCTACAAGCAGCAAGTGACTTTTTGGCAGGCACCTCTAATCAGCAAGAATTGCTCGCAAGCTCTCTGTTATAGCCAATATTGTTGATTCTCCTGCACCTGCACACCCCGGCCGACTTTAACCCTTCAAGCTATAAGTTCACCTGACGAACCTCCAATTTTGTCTGGGATTTTCGATGTGAAGGTGTGGCATGGTGGTGCAGCGGTAGAGTTGTTGCCTTTCAGCGCCAGAGACCCAGGTTCGATCCCAACGGCGGGTGCTTTCAGTACGGAGTTTGTACATTCTCCCTGTAATCGCGTGGGTTCCCCCCATGTTCTCTTGTTTCCTCCCACACGCCAAAGGCGTACAGGTTTGCAGGTTAAATTTAGATTTGGTTTAAAAAAAAAATAGTCCCTAACCTGCAGAATAGTCAGGCAGCACCTCTAGAGAAAGTGGATTGGTGATGTTTCGGGTCAGGACCCTTCATCAGTCTGAAGAAGTGTCCTGACCCGAAATGTTACCCATCCTTTTTCTCCAGAGATGCTGCCTGACCCGCTGAGGTACTCCAGCACTTTGCGTTGGGTTTGTATATTGCTCCTTTCTGTTTGTTTTGGACTCTTTCTTTCTCTGAAGTGTACAAGGTGGCAGGAATCATTGGTGCCCATTAGAGCACTTGGCTACGTTTGCAGTTTGATCTTGAAACTGCAAACCCTCCCCCCCCCAAACCAGAGGCAGTGGTGTTTGATCATTGAATCTCAGCCTTTGAGCGGTGGCTCCTGAGACGGGGGAGATGGTTTAATACTTCTTCACATGTACCAAAGTACAGTGAAAGTCTTATTATTTGCCTGCAGATCAGTACGATTATTGCCACACACAAGTACAATCCCTGATTGAGTACGGACAGCATAGAAACAGCCCACTGTGTCCATAGACAGCATTGACGATTACTTGGGTATATTCAGAGTTTGTCAGCACAGGAAATGTTAATTCTATAACTGGCAGCACGCAACATTGCTACAAACCTTTTTCACGTCATGATTTCTCTTACAAATCTGCTCGGTGACAGAAAGTTTGTACTTTCTCCCCGTGACCACGTGGACTTTCTCCGGGTGCTCTGGTTTCCTCCCACATTCCAAAGACGTAACAGGTTTGTGGGTTAATTGGCTTCTGCAATTTGCCCCTAGTTTGTAGGATGAGCAAGCGGGAGAACACAGAAGCTAATGTTGGGGTCGGCACAGACTCGGTGGGCCAAAGAGCCAGTTGGTACGTTGTACCTCTAAACTAAACCTAACGAAATAAGAGTCGCCAATTTTTATGACGGCATTTTTAAAGCACCCCCTGAAACAATAGACAATAGGTGCAGGAGTAGGCCATTCGGCTCTTTGAGCCAGCACTGTGTTCATGGCTGATCATCCACATTAAGTACCCTGTTCCTCCCTTCTCCCCATATCCCCCAACTCCGCTATCTTTAAGAGCTCTATCTAAAGGGCCTGTC
Source organism: Leucoraja erinaceus (assembly GCF_028641065.1). Taxonomy (NCBI): domain Eukaryota; kingdom Metazoa; phylum Chordata; class Chondrichthyes; order Rajiformes; family Rajidae; genus Leucoraja; species Leucoraja erinaceus. Next base: position 3,411,258 of record NC_073409.1, on the reverse strand, counting down.
CCACGGGCGTCATTTGCCCGTAATTTACGGGACATTGCTCGCATCGTGACATGCATGTGATGCGGGAATGGTGCACATTACGCGCGCATGGTACGTGATGACATAGGCAGTGACACGTGGCCGCACGTGGCATCGCATGGTTTTATGATGTCTAAAATCTTCGCGCAAATGACGGCCAAGTGTGACATGCACTTAACTCTCTCTTGAAAGCCTCCAGAGAATCGGCCTCCACTGCCTCCTGAGGCAGAGAATTCCACAGATTCACAACTCTCTGTGTGAAAAAGTTTTTCCTCATCTCTGTGATGAATGGCCTACCCCTTATTCTTAAACTGTGGCCCCCGGTTCTGGACTCCCCCAACATGGTAAACCTGGTGCCTTGCGGCCCTTGATATTCCCCAATTTGCCAAATCGTCCCCTCAGCTGGCACTTTCCCCACCGCAGTGAAAATGTATTTACCCAACGCTCCTCTCATTCCACTATCCTTTCAGGCAGCGCATTCCAGATCACAACAGTTCACAGGGAGAAACAAAAGACCCTCATGCTCCCTTGCTTCTCATTCCAAGACCTAGTTAAACAGCTTAAATGACACCGAATCCTCAAACAAGGCTCTGAATTCCGTCTTTTACGATTTATCCCGACAGAAGGTGACAGACCAGCAGCCTCTCAGTGTTTATTGAGTTTCCTAAAAAAAAAGTGTGTGTTTTTTTTAAACTTGAGACGAAGCAATTACTAGTTGAATAATTAGAGTAACCAAATTGTATTTTCCGTACTAATTCAGTGAGGGGCTCTGATCTTAAATTGCACACAGACTTTCCCTGGAAAAATACTAATTCAGACTAATTTGACTACCTTTTCTGCCCCAATGGCTCGCAGGTTCCCATGAGAAAGAAAGAGTCCAAAACAAACAGCGAAGCCAATAAACAAGCTCACCTCACTGTGAAAAGTACAAATGAAATTAGCCTCTTGCGAGATAGCAAAGATGTTTCAACTCAGTGCAATAATGTCAGGCCGGTACGGAAATGTTGTCTTTTGGGATGAAAAATTGCGCATAAGCATTCAGCTGAGCTCTATTCATCTTTAGCTCCTGTCTAACCCAGCCACAAAAGGATGCAACTACTGGACCAGCCCCTTTAGACCTGCTCTCTAGAGATGGACAGTGACTGCTACTTTCAGTTGTCAGACTCTTTGTAACCACTACTAGTTTATGATGCTCATGTCAAGCATTTTAGTCAATGAGCACTTTGTCCGGGGCCCTGGCTAGGGCAGTGGGAAAACTGCCCACTCCTATCTCATCCCCATCCATCTCCCTCCAGTCTGTTGTCCACTTTTCTACTCCTCGGATAGTGAGGGGTCCCCAGTTAATGTACTGGAAAATTGCTCAGCGCGTTTATGGGAGCCTGTTAAATGAAAGAAATAATAAAATTCACTTGGAGAGAGACGGGTTTTTTTTCCCCCACTGAACTCATGGAGCAGCCCTTTGCTTGTCGATTGTGACCCCTCTTAAAAAAGGGTGAAAAGGATTCCAGAGGTGTGTGCAACAATCTGTCCTAGCTGCACTTCCCAAGTGATTTTGCTTTCACAATGGGGCCCATTTTAGCACTTTTACTCTGCAATATTCCAGTTGCACATTGCAAACTGAAACACGCTCCTTAATGCAAATGATAAGATGGGAAAAATTAAATATTTAGTTGGTTTTCAAAGACTGGATAAACATTTTGCCTTCGAAGTGAGCGTAAAGTAATCTTATTGTTTATCGCATGTCTTGCTATTTTATTATACATTAGCAAATTGTTTTTTGCACGACTGATAGATTGTTAGACCTGAAATACTCAAATTCGAATGCAAATTTAATGAATAATAACAAAGTTTATTAACTCCACCCCCTGCACCATTGTGCCATTATGGAAATTATAGGAAATGCCTGGTGCATACAAAAAAGTAATTATTTTAAAAAAAATATATGATTACTTTAAAAAGTAATGACTTTTAAAAAGTAACTATTGCTAAAATGGATGAAAAGGGATTCTGACCTGAATTGTCGGTTATCCATGTTCTCCAGGGATGTTAAGTTACGAAATAAAAACGCAAAGTTACTGCAAAAATAAGAGGGCATCAAAAAAAGTTAGGCATTGTATTTAAAGTTAAGATATGTATATATGTAGACCCAGAGCAGGGCCTTACATCACCCGGCACGGCTTTAACGGCCGCGAGACTTGCCGTCGCCCGCCGGGGGCTTTAACATCGGGAGAGGATGGAGAGCAAGGGAGAGACAAGACTTTGCCTTCCATCACAGTGAGGAGGAGATTCACTGTGATGGATGTTGGTGTGAATTGAGTTGGTTGTGTGTCTTGTATGAGTGTTTCTTCTTGTTATATGCCTGCAGAAACCCAATAAACAATTGTATTGTATACATTTTATATGTATCACAAATTCTACTTTCAGATAATGTTTTTTTGCAAATTTAAAGTAAGGATCTGTAAGAATTTTCCAAAATTTACTTGGCTTAGAATCTGGAAGTTGTATAATGCTTTTTACATGCTGAGGAGTGGAATACAACTTTAGTGTTAAACTATATCGAGGATATCTTATTAGTGATGCTTCCACATGGCAGCTTTCCCATAAGTGTATTGTAAGTGATACATTCCCTTAGCATGTATCTGTACACTGCAAATGGGTCGATTGTAATCATGTGTTGTCTTTCTACCAACTGGATAGCAAGCAACAAAAAGCTTTTCACTGTACCTCGGCACACGTGACAATAAACTAAACTGAGCTGTAAGTATGAATCAATAACTATCAATTGTGAAATCCTATCCGAGAGAGTCAATGAACAAGTTACCTATCAGTTGTGAGATATTATGCCTTGTATACCAATCTCACGTCCCTTTTATGTAGGTAATCAATGAAAATAATGCGTTCTGTGTGCCCGCACGATCATTTTGATAATGTTGTAGTTATTGTTATATTCTGTGCCTATCGGAGGCTATGCTAAACATGATAAAGGTCGCAAATTCTTAAACTAATGAGGAATTGGAAGTGTACGCAAGTGCTCAGAAAACAAAGGGACTTCACTCACAGTCAGAAAACTATGGACTTGGGGTTCGTGGCTGTCAAAGCTATTTATCTTTCTTACCTGAATGAGTTTACTCAAGGTGTGGGAAGGACCTACAGATACTGGTTTAAATCGAAAATGAAACACTAAATGCCAGAGTAACTCAGCGGGACAGGCAGCATCTCTGGAGAGAAGGAATGGGTGAGGTTTTGCGTCAAGACCCTTCTTCAGACCCGAAACGTCACCTATTCCTTCTCTCCAGAGATGCTGCCTGTCCCGCTGAGTTACTCCAGCATTTTGTGTCTATCTTTGAGTTTACTTAATCCCCGGCAATAATTCATGCCACGCGAATGGGAGTCGTTCTTCCCCAGGTGGGGGTTGTGGAGAGGGGGCCAACCAGAGTCTATGGTCAACCAGGGGTGTCGAGGGTTAACCGACCACTCTCCAGCTCGCTCGCGCCTCCTGCCAGCCACCAACAATGGGCCTGACGGTGCAGGGAGTGGCGTTAATGATCGACTCCCTGGTGTAACAAGTTGCCCATCCCGAAAGCTTAGTAACAGGAAATGTTCTGCGCGGTAGATAAAAGGAACTCTGTGGTCAGATCGCCATTTAATATTTCTCTCGTTGAGGAATAAAATGACTATTCACACACTTCTATATTATTTCCAAAATCTTATTTCCAAGGTTTTACTCTGCGTTTGTGGGGATATTGCTGCAGAAACTCAGTGGGTGCAGCAGCATCTATGGAGCGTAGGCGCGTGTAGGGACAATGTGATCTTCACACGTGCTTTTGAGGTGACACTGCTATATATAGAAACAGAAATTATTTAAATGTATTTAAGTTTAGTTTAGTTTAGTGATACACTGAGGAAACAGGCCCTTCGGCCCACCGAGCCCCTGCCGACCAGCGATCCCCATGTACATAGTGAAGACTATTTACTATTTGCAAATGCCAATTAACCTACAAACCTGTACGCCCTTGGAGTGTGGGAGGAAACCGGAGCTCCCGGAGAAAACCCACGCGGGTCACAGGGAGAACGTGCAAACTCCGTATAGACAGCACACCAGGTGAGGATCGAGACCAGGCCTCTGGCTCTGTGAGGCAGCAACTCTAGCGCTGTGCCACTGAGAAACTGCAGGCGTTGGGACTTTGAGCAAAAAATAAATTGCTGGGGGAACATGGTGAGCGTCTGTGGTGGGAATGGACAGATAACCTTATACCCATGGAACATGGAACGAGAATCTGTGGAACTCCGCCCAGACAGAACGCGAGATTAGGATCGAGCCCCAGGTCTCCTACACTGTGAGGCAGCAGCTCTACCAGCTGCACCCCTGTGTTGCCATGGAAGGGTGGGAGGGGGTTAGTGAGGGTGGGAGTGGGCGAGTGAGGGTGGGAGAGGGTTAGTGAGGGTGGGAGGGGGTGGGAGAAGGTGTGTGCCAGGTTACGCCACTTATGACTGATTAAACCTGCAATCTTCTGCATGGCTGCAGATAAACAAAACAATACCAGGCTGGATCAAGGATTAGGATGCACTTGGTTACAGTTACACTTGGAGAAATTAAAGTACTTTTTGGCCTTTTGGCTGAGCTCAAATGTAGGCTCAGTTTAACTAAAAGCATGAGAGCGTTATTGCTGAGATTTCTGCTTTCTTTAAAATGATCCTACTCTCTCAGGACTAACATTCCAGTTGCTTTGTTCTAACAAACTTTCAGCCTTCCATTTATTTAAGATCAGCTTTTCTTTCTCAGGCCAGGTCTGGGGGAGGTTCCCCACCACGGGTACCATGTAATCCCGTGCCACCTGCTCCATGGTCGGATAGTCGGCGACTAAACCGTCTCCCCCACCTGGTTTGCCAGGTGAGGAGGGGGCTGTGGACCCCCAGCAGGACCAAAAACAAGACCTGTCAAAGGGCGGATGAGCTCCTAGCGAGCCAACGGCTATCCACATTTCAGTAGAAGTTGCGATCACTGTCGTACACGGCATTGTAAGGAATGATGATAAAACACACACAACACCATCCTGTACTTCCAGCGGCAGAAGTCCGTGTGAACTGGAGGACAGAGATGTGTGGTGCGTTCGTCACCGTTCCCGTCGGGTAACCAGCGCCACTGCATCGCTAATGTTTTCAACGATGATGAATGAATTTACTTTGCGATAATTCATTAGAGTTCCGCCTGCAAATGTTTAGATAATGGCTTAGAGGATAGTTTATATATACATTGCGGAAACAGGCCCTTCAGCCCATGAGTCTACAACGACCAGCGATCATTCCGTACACTAACACTATCCTACACATGAGGGACAATTTACAATTTTTACCAAAGCCAAATAGCCTATAAACCTGTACGACTTTGGAATGTGGGAGGAAACCGGAGATCCCGGAGAAAACCCACGGCGGTCACGGGGAGAACGTACGAACTCCGTACAGACAGCACCCGTAGTCAGGATCGAACCCAGGTCTCTGGCGCTGCAAGGCAGCAACTCTACCGCTGCGCCACCGTGCAGATTTGTAAGAGAAATCAGTACAAAGTTTGTAGCTATGTTGTGTGCTTCCTTCGATAGAAGTGCTTATATCTATAGATTGGTTATAGACCCCAATAAATGTCCATTGCTAATCGCACAACACAATATGTTTTCTATCAGTTTGTATTTTCATCAATACTATAATAAGCTATGTTTATGCTCCTCAGGGGCGCTGTCTGTACGGAGTTTGCACGTTCTCCCTTTGACCACATGAGTTTTCACCGGGTACTCCGGTTTTCTCCCACACTCCAAAGACGTGCAGGTTTGTAGGTTAACTGTTTTCTGTAAATTATCCCTTATGAGTAGGATAGAACTAGTGTATGGGGTTGGCACGTACTCGGCGGGCCGAAGGGCCTGTTTCCACGCTGTATCTCTAAACTAAAATAAACAACCACCTTAAAGTTAAATAATAATGTTATTATTATGTTGAGAGCAGGGTAATATAAAGACACATAGATTTGGTTTAGTTTAGAGATACAGTGCGGAAACAGGCCCTTTGGCCCAATGAGTTTGTGCTAACCAGCGATCCTCACACATTAATGCTCCTATCCTATTTAGGCAAACTGAACGGAAACCTCTGGAGACTTTGCGCCCCTCCCAAGGTTTCCGTGCGGTTCCCGGAGGTTTTTGTCAGTCTCCCTACCTGCTTCCACTACCTGCAACCACCTGTAACCTCCGGGAACCGCACGGAAACTTTGGGTGGGGCGCAAAGTCTCCAGAGGTTTCCATTCAGGTTTCCTAAGTGGGACAAGGGGCACACACACACACTATCCTACACACACTAGGGCCAAGATACATTTATATCAATACAATTAACCTACACACCTGGCTGTCTTTGGAGTGTGGGAGGAAACCGAAGATCTCGGGGAAAACCCATGCAGGTCACGGGGAGAACGTACTAACAGCACCCGTAGTCAGGATCGAACCCGGATCTGTGGCGCTGTAAAGCAGCAACTCTCCCGCTGCGCCACCGTGCCGCCCCACTCATTTTCCGAGCCCGATTTCTATTCAACGGCGAGGTGACAACGAACTGAAAACCCTGAGGTGGTTAAACTGAGGCCAAACAGTGGCTGCAGTTATAATCTCCCACTTTACCCTTTCTGTGTGTCTTGAGGTCACATCATTGGTCTCGGCAGTCTCTTAACACACAGATGTTACAGTAACACTCAGGAAATCACGGCTAAATGTGGCCTTTCACCCCAGCAGTCAGCTGATTCTCTGTGGCACTGTGAAATATGGAGTCGGCTTCCATGAATTAGCATTTTTTCCCACCGTCTCTTTTATTCGCCCAGGCGCCTAGTCCTCTGTGTCGCTGGTCTGTCGGCCCGACTCAGGCGCTCGCACAGTTGTCCACAGTCTGATCCCTGGCTCCTCCGGGGTCAAAGGTCGCCGACCTCAGGCCATGACTCTTGCTGGAGGCCGCCTGACAGATCACCCCTGTCCCCAGCAAAGGTCAGCGAGACAAACAACTGCAGCCTATATATCAGCTTTTACACTTTCCTGACACTTTCCCAACTCACTTTCCTCCCCAAGAACAAAGGGCCTCAAAGGCTTCCCTGCCCACACGGTGATGAATAGACACCAGTCTCTGATACCAATCTTCATCTCTGCAACATGAATCTTTACCCCCCCCCCCCCCCCCATCTCGCTGGAACAAGCATATATATTATTTTGCACTTTTGACTGAAGTATTCTTTGTGGAACAGTTGCCTCCCGAACAAAAGACTGGGGGCCTTCAGTGCCAGAGACGGTGTGAATGGAACAGAGATGCAACACTGATATAACTAGCAACAACAAATTAAAAAAGTTAGCTAGATTTCTCCCTGGGTTACGAATGGAGTCCCTGCACTCGAGATCATTTCTGTGGTATAAGGTACGTTGGCTCGGAGTTGCCATGACGGTGTTCAGTAAAGAACAAACTCGGAACAAAACTTCCTTAAAGTTTGGCCCATCCTTTTCAAAGTTCCAAGATCAGCATATTGTGGATGAAGGCTTTCTCACCGCGCTTTATATTCCTGAGAAACACATTTTTTAATTTACACAGGACGGGGGGAAAAAATAGACCTCACTCCACTACGGTTGTTTTAACTGTTTGATTTATCACAATTATCGTGATTGCCTAGGTTTGCAATTAGCACGGTTGGGATAAACAGATTATAATGATCACCATGGGTTTCACATGTCACTTTATATCAGGATACCATAACATCATAGGATCCCTATTCATTAATGATGTTAGATTATGGCTTTATAGGTTTTGTTAATCGTTTATTTATGCAACACATGTATTGGTGGGTTGAACAGTGCGTTAATTATCTGCACATGTTACTTCTGGATTCACTCTCCACACGGTTCACAGAGTGAGGCCATGACTTTGGCTGCCAAGTCAACCAGCCACACAATCCGTAGTCATCCGAATCGGACAACTTCGTTAGGGCTCTGGGCTTGTTACGTTGGCCAAAAGTTTTCACTCTTCCAATTCAGAGTAGCAGGGAATTCTTACCTATAGCGCGGAACCAGGCCCTTCGGCCCACCGAGTTCGTGCCGACCTGCGAACACCCCGTACGCTAACGCCCTTCGGCCCACCGAGTTAGCGCCGACCCCGTACGCTAACGCTCACACACACGCACACACACACTTAATCACACACACATATATACACACTCACCCCCCCACCTCCCTATTATATTTTTTCCCACACACACATATACATTCACACACACATACACACACGACAATTTTACATTCATACCAAGCCAATTTACCTACAAACCCACGCATCACCTGGAGTGTGGGAGGAAACCGGAGCACCCGGAGAAAACTCACGCAGGTTACGGGGAAAACGTACAAACTCCGTACTGGCCGCGCCCGTGGTCAGGATTGAACCCGGGTCTCTGGCGATGTGAAACTTGTCCTCCGGCAGTGTGGGATATTCTGACCAGTGCCCACAGGCACTAGTTTAGTTTGGTTTTGAGATACAAGGCAGAAACAGGCCCTTCGGCCCACCAAGTCCGTGCCGACCAGCGATCCCCGCACATTAACACCATCCTACACACACTAGGGACAATTTACACTTATACCAAGCCAATGAACCTGCACACCTGGACGTCTTTGGCGAGTGGGAGGAAACCAAAGTTCTGGGAGAAAACTCATTGCAGGTCACGGGGAGAGTGTACAAACTCCGTACAGAGCGTACAGTTCCAGAGCGTGTCCTTTACTAAAGGTAAGACGTATTTTAAGGGCAGGAAATACTCCAGGGGCTAGGTTCTCCAGGGTCGGGATGCAGTACGTGGTTGATTGGAATCATTCTCGTGACCCTTCTGTTACGAATAAGGTTGAATCAACAACCTCAGACCAGTGCCAGCATTTATAATGAACATTTTGCATTTTTAAATCCGTTGAGAAAATGCATTAAAGTTGTTCTATAAATATAATAAAACAGATTACAAAAAATAAATTACTTGAGGGAATTCATTTATTTGAGAGTTTATTTTTCATATTCTTCTCCCCAATATTATTGATTAAATAAAGTGTTGTGGGACTGAGGCGGATTGTTTGTTGTACATTCTAGCAACGTCCTCAGTCAATTAAACTTCATTTATATGAAGACCCATGATCTAGGATTAGGAGGAACCAAAACAGGCTAATGACTTTGGCAATACATCAGTAAAACCCTTGAATAAATGCCAACAGATAATATGAAAAATTATTGATGGAGGAATGTCAGAACTAATAGATGGCAGTTGTACCTTAAGCATAGTTGGGTAACATCCAGCCTGGCGGTACATGCAGTCGAAACCACACCTTCCACTCGCGAAGATTGATGTAGAAGGTCTGTCCAAAGCAAGCGCTGTCTGCGGAGGGCGCTCAGCATAGCCCAGGACTGCTCTCACCCCAACCATGGACTGTTTACCCTCCTACCATCCGGGAGGCGCTACAGGTCTCTCCGTTGCCGAACCAGCAGGTCGAGGAACAGCTTCTTCCTGGCGGCTGTCACTCTACTCAACAACGTACCTCGGTGACTGCCAATCACCCACCCCCCCCCCCCCCCCCCCCCCCCCCCCCCCGTACACGTACATTCGTTTATTTATTCAAATCGTTTGCTATGTCGCTCTTCAAGGGAGATGCTAAATGCATTTCGTTGTCTCTGTACTGTACACTGACAATGACAATTAAAATTGAATCTGAATCTGAACTGAAGGTCCCCACAGGCTGAGTGTAGAGGGAGTGTTTGACGGCACTGGGTCACTACTCGCTGGAGTTTAGAAGGATGAGTGGGCAACACCTTGTTGAAACTTACCGAATAGTGGAAGGCCTGGACAGAGTGGATGGGGAGAGGATGTTTCCACTAGTGGGAGAGTCCCAGACCAGAGATCACAGCTTCCGAATTAAAGGACGTTCCTTTAGGAAGGATAAGAGGAGGAATTCCATTAGTCAGAGGGTGGTGAATCTGTGGAATTCTGTCTCGGAAGGCTGTGGAGGCCAAGTCAATAGATATTTTTAAGGCGGAGATAGATAGATTCTTGATTAGTACGGGTATCAGGGGTTATGGGGAGAAGGCAGGAGAATGGGATTAGAAGAACAAGCCATGATTGAATGGTGGAATAGACTTGATGGGCTGAATGGCCTAATTTTGCTCCTACTATTTATGAATGTATGTCACTCGTTGTGCCAATTGCGGAGCTCCTCGGCTACTTCCTTCATGGTCGCAGTTACATAATGCCTTTTTACTTTCTACATTTTAATGATTCTCCTCACCTTCCATTATGGTTAATTTAACCATCTTACATTCCTGGAAAGCAACTCCTGTTTAGTTTAGAGAGACAGCACGGCAACAGGCCCTTCGGCCCACCGAGTTGCTGCCTTACAGCGCCAGAGACGCGGGTTCGATCCTGACTATGAGCACTGTCTGTACGGAGTTTGTACATTCTTCCCGCGACCCTGTGGGTTTTCTCCGGGTGCTCCAGTTTCCTCCCACATTCCAATCAACGTACAGGATTGTAGGTGAATTGGCTTCGGTAAAAAATTGTACATTGGCCGTAATGTGTGGGATAGTGCTAGTATACGGGGGATTGCTGTTCCGGGTGGTCTGGGCGGGCCGAAGGGCCTGTTTCCATGCTATATCTCTAACCAAACTAAACTACTAGTTACTATTACTACATTAAACTAAACTAAACTAAATTAAACTACCTCCACTCCAGTTCAGTGGAACTTGAGGTGACTTCCAATCTGGTGTGGAATCTACAGAGAAATATTGTAGAATTTTAATAACATGTTACCTCCTGAATCTATTCAACGTGGGATAAATGCAAGGACAAGATTATTCAGGCGAAGGGCTTTGTTAATAAAGAGGGCAGCTAATTTTTTATTTCTGGTGCTGGTGGTTTATATGAGTTGCAGCAATGATTCATTAAACAATTACGGAGCCTGCCTAAGGATAACTCCAGCTTGTTGTGAAATATATCTTCACTTGTCACATTGTTACCTCGGTCCTTTACCCCTACTCGCACTTATTCTCAGAGTTATGTGGCCTTCAAATCGTGACCACAGACAATACAACCTCCTTACCTAATTACATGTTACATTGACAACAGCCACATTCCTTCCACGTCTCTGGTAATATTTTACAGAAAGTTCAGCCATGAGTTGAATGAGGAATACAAAAGAATAACAACATTTCAATTTGTATATTTTACATTGAGGTAGACTTTTAAACCAACAAAATTGATACGAAAATGTATTTGTCTTTATGAATAGAGATGGATTATTGATCAGTAGATCATTTATGAAGTTAGACACTTGAGATATGAGACGGTGTTCCTTAGTTATACATGGTATTACTTTATAGTTCATTGCACCAGGATTCATTACATAGAAAGCTGGAGTAATTCAGCAGGGTCTATCGATCTTCCATAGAACAAGATAACAGGGAAGTTTCCCAAAGAAAGACAGAAAAGGGTGGTGGGTGTACGGAACGAGCTGCCAGATGAGGCAGTTGAGGCTGGGACTATCCCAGCGTTTAAGAAACAGTTGGGCAAGTACATGGATAGGACAGGTTTGGAGGGATATGGACCAAGCGCAGGCAGGTGGGACTACTGTAGCTGGGACATGTTGGCCAGTGTGGGCAAGTTGGGGCAAAGGGCCTGTTTCCACACTGTATCACTCTATGACTAAGTGCTGGAGTAACTCAGCAGGTCAGGCAGCATCATGGATAGGTGACATTTCGGTGTGGGACCCTTCTTGACATTCTAAAACGTTGACAAATGCTAAGATCAATAATGATTTGATCAATGCTCATGTACTCATGCTTGTCTGCCTTGTTGCTCTCAAGTCCCCCTTTGCCCGAGCCAATGGGTCCCAACTTATCATATTGAGTAATGACCAAGATCTAATGACAACATTTTAAGAGCTGAATTTTGCTTTGGATAACAGACAGATAAATCATTTCATGTTTTTTGCCATTTTCCTCGTGTATTTCCCATTTCCTTTCTGTCTGTAAGAGTTTAACGGAGAACTGCAGGGCACCTTTCTTAATGCAGAGGGTGGTGTGTGAACGGATCTTGCTGCCAGACGTGATGGTGGCATCCAAGAGGACGACTTTTGGCACAATGGCACATGTGTTAATGGCTGGCGAATGGAAGAAAGCCGATTCGAATACCCGCTTGGAGAGGTGCATACTGTCGTTGTGTCCTTGGGGCAGACACTTCACCCACCTTTACTGTGTGCAATTGTATGTAATTATGTGGGATCAATACTTTGGGGTCAATGCAAGTTGACTAAAAATGTGCTATATCACAGATTATTATTATTATTATTATTTTGGAAAGGCACATGGATAATGCAGGGAACGGAGGGAAATCGATTATATACAAGCAGGTAAGAGGTGGACTTGGCATCATGTTCGGAACAGACATTGTGGGCAGAAGGGCCTGTTACTGTAATGTGCTGTTCTATGTTCTATGCTGTGGGATCAATACATGAGTTTTCTAGATGTGAGGGAGTTTTGTTCTATTCACAGATATGTTCAATGGTTGTTACTCAAGGAAGGGTCTCTCTGATTAGGCCACTCCCCAACAGTATGGATCTCATTGCATGGATATCAAGTTATCTGCTCAATTTAGGAAGGAATATTTTCCAAGATAAACCCCCATAGCACAGACTATTTTTCAGAAGTAATAATAGCTGAAGTAATAATAATCCTTTATGCTGTCAGTACATTGCTCCATTTAAGACTTTAAGGCTTACAGCTAATTCATACACTCCATAAGTCATAGGAGTAGAATTAGGCCATTTGGCCCATCAAGTCTACTCCGCCATTTAATCATTATCCTGCTCACCCCCATTCTCCTGCCTTCTCCCCATAACCCCTGACACTCAACTAAACTAATCTTTCGGAGAAACATAACAGGTGACATTTCTCTGAAAGAAGGGTCTCGACCCAAAACGTCACCCATTCCTTCTCTCCAGAGATGCTGCCTGTCCCGCTGAGTTACTCCAGCTTTTTGTGTCCACCTTCGCTGAAACCAGCACTGGCAGTTCCGTCCTATCCCCATGTTTAAGAAAGAACTGCAGATGCTGGAAAAATCGAAGGTAGACAAAAATGCTGGAGAAACTCAGTGGGTGAGGCAGCATCTATGGAGCGAAGGAATTTTATTCCTTCGCTCCATAGATGCTGCCTCACCCGCTGCGTTTCTCCAGCATTTTTGTCGACCTTCCTTAACTGATGATTAGTTTATCATCATGAGTACACAATGAAAAGCTTTTTGCCGCATGCTATCCAGTCTGCGGAAAAACCATACATGATTACAGTCGAGCTGTCCACAGTGTACTGAGTATTGCTCTCAGTAGACAATAGGTGAAGGAGTAGGCCATTCGGCCCTTCGAGCCAGCATTGCCATTCAATGTGATCATGGCTGATCATCCCCAATCAGTACCCCGTTCCTGCCTTCTCCCATATCCCCTGACTCTGCTATTTTTAAGAGCCCTATCTAGCTCTCTCTTGAAAGCATCCAGAGAACCTGCCTCCACTGCCCTCTGAGAGAATTCTACAGAATTTTTTTTCTCTCAAATTATTGCAATGATTGCACTCTCATATTAAGAATGCAATAATTGTACTTATGACTGTTCCAACTATCAGGTCGGATGGAGAGAGGTGGCATTTCTCAAGCACCGTTTACCATGTCATATGAGGCAGCTGCTTGACCCCATTTGGACAGGGGGGGAAAACGAGAAGAATAAAACAAAATCGGCCTTGGGCAGCCTGGTAGCACAGGTGGTACGACACCTGCCTTCGAACCAGATGGTCGTGAGTTCAAGTCTCGGGGCACCCTGATACCTGAGGCAGACTGGCATTGTTCACTGGCGGTTTTGTCCATTCTTATCCCGCTCGGAAGGAACGATGTTTCTTACTGATTGTGATGGAGGGTAAAACATATCCAACAACCATCTCACTGCTCCATAAGCAATCCCTTTGTTTGCCGCTCACAAAGGGGCATTGATATGAATCGTGGCCCTGGATATTGTTACCCCCAAAGTGCTCCGTCTGATTGTGCAAGGGAAAGTAAATCAAATTTTAATGGTTACAATTAGTCGTGATTATTGAGATTTCCTGCAGGATAACCTTACGTGTAACCTTTGCTCAGGTGACCCTCCCCACCTCCTCCAAAGCCACCAAGCACTGGGCCAATGCAAATCGCAAACAGAAAGGATGACCTACAATGTCACCACCATGTTTGGGCTGATCATTTCCAAGAACTGTCTTAAAATGTAGCCATTACACCGACAACTTTTGGTTAGCAAACTCATTTTCTTTGGTGAAGGAAATAGGCAACGTTTCGGGCCGAAACCCTTGGGTTTCGGCCCGAAACGTTGCCTATTTCCTTCGCTCCATAGATGCTGCTGCACCCGCTGAGTTTCTCCAGCATTTTTGTGTATTCAATTTTCCAGCATCTGCAGTTCCTTCTTAAATAAATAATTTTCTTTGGTGCTTTATTTTTTTTAAAAAGACCCAGCATATCGTGCAGTTTTATAATTTAGTCTTTAGTTTTAGAGATACAGCGCAGAAACTAGTATCCTAGTCCGTGCCGACCAGCGATCCCCACACATCAACACACTATCCTACACACACACACACACTAGGGACAATTTTCACATCCATTCCAAGCCAATTAACCAACAAAGGTGTACGTCTTTGGAGTGTGGGAGGAAACCGGAGCACCCGGACAAAACCCACGCAGCTCATGGGGAGAAGGTACAAACTCCGTACAGACAGCACCCGTGTTCAGGATTGAACCCGGGTCTCTGGCGCTGTGAGGCAGCAACTCTACCGCTGCGCCACCGTGCGAGGCGCATACCTAGCAGTTGAGGCAAATAATAGCGATGCATGTGGTGGCAACTTCGACAAGCAGATGAAAGCAGGCAGATGTTGCTTAGATGTTGGTTGACAAGTGGGGGTTAATGTTTGTCTATTGCTTTACAATTGTTTACTTATGTTTGGTTACTTCATATATGAAGTTTGTATGTGTATAATAGTTGTATGTATATATATTTCTGTAGGTATTATGGGAAATTGCCTGGGGTAATATTATTATTATTAATTAATTGATTTTTAAATATGGTAGAAGTGTTGGGGAAAAGGAGTGAGATTTAATAAGTTATTCTTCTTCTCACTCCTTTTCGAGCTTGTACAGACACAGAGTTGGACATTGGAAATTTGCTTTTTGTTCTTTCAATTGCTTGTAAATATTGATTATAATGTCCAATTGTTTGATAATTTCGATTTTGTTACTATTAATATCTTTAATGTCTTGGCAACTTCGACAAGCAAATGAAAGCAGGCAGATGTTGCTTAGATGTTGTGGTATATGATGATATGTAGTATATGTTTAAAAGATGCAGCACGGAAACAGGCGCTTCCGCCAATGGCGACCATCAATTACCCGTGCACGAGTTCCGCGCTATCCCATGTTTGCCTCCTCTCCCTGCACATTGATTTACAGAGGCTAATTAACCTATAAACCTGCACGGTGGCGCAGCGGTAGAGTTGCTGCCTCACAGCCCCAGAGACCTATCTTCGATCTTGACTACGGGTGCTGTCTCTACGGAGTTTGCACGTTCTCCCCATGACCCGCGTGGGGTTTTTTCCGGGTGCTCCGGTTTCCTCCCACATTCCATGGACATTCAGGTTTGTAGGTTTGTCCCACTAGGCGATTTGTTATTTTTTAGGCCACTGCCGGTGACTCCATCAATGGAATTCACCGACGTCAGGACCAGCGACAACCTACGTCATCCTGGCGACAACATACGACAGCTCCTACATCAGGAGAAGACAAGGTACAACAAGCCCACTGTCATCGACAAGCTTTGAACATTTCAAAGCCCAGCGGCAACCAGATAAATGCTACGACTCTTTGGGCGACTGAGGAGGCAACTCACAACCATACAGGCGACACCCCGGCAACCATGTGGCAACAGCCTAGTCGCCTAAAAAAATCATCTAAGTGGGACAGGACCTTAAATTGTAAAATGTCCCTAATGTGTAGGAAAATGCTAGTGAACTGGGTGATCGCTGGTCGGCACGGACTCGATGGGCCAAAGGGCCTGTTAGCACACTCTATCTATAAAGTCAAAAGTCTTTTGGGGAGTGGGAGGAAACCTGAGCACCCAGAGGAAGCCCAGGCAGTCACAGGCAGAATGTACGGACGAACTACACACAGACAGCACTCAAGGTCAGGAACAAACGATCTGTTCTGGTGATGTGAGGCAGCAGCTCTACCTGCTGCACCACTGTGCCATAACATGGATTATTTGGGTCAAATTGTCTGCATCTAAGCTGGACATTCTGTGCCATTCCATGTTATGCAAATTGAGGCATTCAATCAGGAAATGAAAGACAAATCT
This sequence comes from Leucoraja erinaceus, assembly GCF_028641065.1. NCBI lineage: Eukaryota > Metazoa > Chordata > Chondrichthyes > Rajiformes > Rajidae > Leucoraja > Leucoraja erinaceus. The sequence goes on along the minus strand of NC_073409.1, from coordinate 3,394,783 downwards.
ACATTATCGCATAAGCTTAATATATGATTTTTAGTTTAGAGATATAGCGCGGAAACAGGCCCTGCGACCCCCCCTACACTAACACTATCCTAAACACGTTGGGGATAATTTACAATTTTACCACGCTAATTATCCCACGTCTTTGGAGTGCGGGAGGAAACCGGAGAAAACTCACGGGGAGAACCTAGAAACTCCGTACAGACGGCACCCGTAGTCAGGATCGAACCCGGGTCTCTGGCGCTGTGAGGCAGCAACTCTACCTCTGCGCCACCGTGCTGCCCTACGCGATTCTTCTGTCTGGATCGGGCACGTGTATCTTACATTGTGGAGGAGGCATCATTATGTATAATAAAGATAGTCATTGTTCCAATAAGCAAATGGTACGTTGTATGAGTGAATTAACAAGCTGGTGATGAGGTAACTGGGGTAAAAAAACGGGATGCTTGACTGGCAATTGAAGGATAGCTTGTTACAAAGAACAAAGACCGGCTTGAGTATTTATAAGGGGTGAAGTAATCTCTTGCAATTTTGCTATCACATGTAATATAGAGAGAGTGCCTCTTATTCAAATTAGATGATAAATGAGATGATTTGCTCAAGATATTATCTCCAGTCTACATGCAAAGGGCTAATCAGACCACTCAGAGTGTTGTTAGCATTGTAGACGTCCAAATAGTCAGTACAAATGTGGCCACATTTTGCATAAAATCAATGAATTATAAAACAAGGATCCATTTATCTGTAGAGAGATTTTTTCTCATATATTGTACTTCTCTCTTGACCTAAACATGCCTTAATTGCTTGACACTGTCACAATCAATTCCGTTTGAGCTTGAAACTTTTGTTGTCACACCTGTTAGTCCCAATTTGTTCAGCAGGTTTTGATTTAATCCTTAAGAACTCCTTAGTTTTAATTGTCAATCAATCCATCAATCACTCAGTATTTGGCAATCATTCAGAGAAACATAGAAAATAGGTGCAGGAGTAGGTCATTCGGCCCTTCAAGCCTGCACCGCCATTCAATATGATCATGGCTGATCATCCAAAATCAGTACCCCTGTTCCTGCTTCTTCCTCATATCCCTTGATTCCATCAGCCCTAAAAGATATATCTAACTCCCTCTTGAATACATCCAGTGAATCGACCTCCACTGCCTTCTGTGGCAGAGAATTCCACAGATTCACAACTCTCTGGGTGAAAACGTTTTTTCCTCATCTCAGTCCTGAATGGCCTACCTCTTATTCTTCAACTGTGACCCCTGGTTCTGGACATTTTCCTTGCATCTAGCCTGTCCAATCCTGTACGAATTTTATATGTTTCTATACGATATCCTCTCATCCTTCTAAATTCCACTGAGTCTGCGCCAACCAGCAATCACCCATACATTAGCTCAATCCTATACACACAAGGAATCATTTACAATTTTACTAAAGCCAATTACCAATCTGCACATCTCCGGAGTGTGGGAGGAAACCGAAGAAAACTCACACGGTCACAGGGAGAGCGTACAAACTCCGCACAGACAGCACCCGTAGTCAGGATCGAACCCAGGCCTCTGGCACTGTAAGGCAGCAACTTTATCGCTGCGCCACACGTGAAGTAATTTCTTCAGTTGTGATTCCTTCACGATGAACCTCCGAGACGATCATTTGTTTCGAGCGTCTAGTTTTTGGGCATGAGGACAATGTGGCCAACTTAACAAGGGAGGATTCGAGGACCTGAGTTGCGTGGAGAGGTTGGGCACGCTAGACCTAGTCCTTGGAGCACAGGAGGCTGAGGGACAATTGTACAGAGGTGTATATCACCTCCCGCTGCTGAAAGACTCATCCATGCCTTCATCTCCTCCCGACTGGACTACTGCTCCTTGGCATCAGCTCCACCTACATCAACCGACTCCAACTGGTCCAGAACACAGCTGCCCGACTCATCACCCACACCAAATCCTGGCATCACATCACTCCAGTCCTCAAACAACTTCACTGGCTTCTCATCTCCCACCGGATCACCTACAAAATCCTGGTCCTCAACTACAAAGCCCTTCACCATCTGCCCCCCCCCCCACCCCCCCCCCCCCCCCCCCCCCCCCCCCCCCCCCCCCCCATATCTCACTGACCTCCTCTCCCCTACCAATCCTCGCGGTCCCTCAGATCCACATCAGCCGGTCTCCTCTCCAGCCACATCCAACCTCCGTAGTTTTGGGGACTGAGCCTTCTCCAGGGCAGCTCCCAGGCTCTGGAACTCCCTCCCCCAACTGATCCGCAATTCCGTGTCCCTCACCATCTTCCAGTCCCGCCTCAAGACCCATCTCTTCACCTCTGCCTATCCTTAGCCCCACGTCCCCCTCCCTTTTCATCTGTGCTCGAATTGCCTCATATTGTGTTTTGAATTGAATTCTGTCTTTACTTTGTGTACTAGTCATGTCTCTACTATTTATTTCATTCCCTTTACATGTTTTTCCTCTACCTGCTAAATTTTTGTATGGTGTCCTTGAGACTCTTGAAAGGTGCCCATATATAAAATGTATTATTATTATTATTATTATTATTATTATTATAAAAACATGAGGGTATAATATAACAATATAACATGACTATAGATAGGATTTTACTTCGGAGTCACGTGAGTGACTACGTGAAGAACCCACCCAGCGCGCAGGCGCGGCATTACGTCAGCAGTGCAACAGCGGCAGCAGCTGGAGCCAGGCTCTCCAGCTGCAGCATAAAGACGAGACCTCAGGTAAGTGCCTTTTTTGTTACAGAGTCGCGCTAGAGAGAATAATGGCCTCTCGCAAGCGACCAGCCAGGAGGACTGCCTGCCCTACTCCACCCGAGGACGGGTCCATAGCGGGACGGCAGCCTCTCGCAGCGGAGGAGCCTTTTCAACGCTCCCGCTCAACCGACACCGAGCCGCCCCCAGTGCTGCAGATTTCAACGCCCCGCACAGGGAGGAAGGCGACACAGAAAACCGACCGGCCGGTGTCCTCCGATGAATCGGAGGAACGGGAACACTCTCCCCCACCGAAAAGGGGAGACGCTCGGATAAGCTGCATGAGGCAGCTCCTCGAGCGTATGATTAATGAGGAGATGCGGCATCTCCCAGGAGGACGGGCTTTGGCCTCCTCCTCTCCACACCCTTCTGTACCCTCTATGTTCGAGGGCAGTAAGGGAGGCCAGGACTGGGCTGGCCTATCCCAAGGGCAGGCGGAGGATATCGTCAGCATGCCGGGCGTGCCGGAAGAAGAGCTACTGGGTGTAGTGGGCCGATATGCGGCACCACCAACAACTGGGATGGTGTTGCCACCCAGAATGGCGGCAACTATAAACAGGCTGTCCAACAACCCGCTGCAGGACAAGGCTGTCCAGCAGGCCCTTGACAACTACATCGCGCCAGAAAATTGCGAGGCGCTGAGGGTCAAGACGGTAAATGGGCAGATCTGGAACCAGCTGGGGCAGCAAATAAGGGCTCAGGAGGTCAAAATGCAGCGAGTCCTGAAGCTCCACTCAGCAGCCGTCACCGCCTTTGCTCGGTCCGTTGGGGATGAAGACCTGACCATACCCCAGCAGGATGCCCTCGCACTGATGTGCAGCACCACGTATGAGCTAAACAACCTACGGCGGGACAACATCAGGCCTGCCCTCAACCCAACATATGCCGGCCTCTGTAAAGCTCCAGCGCCCGAACGACAGGCGCTGCTATTTGGTGCGGATCTGGCCAAAAGGCTCAAGGAGTTGGAAGAGGCGGCAAAACCAGTAGGCCTCATGAGGGCAGGGCCAGGACCGAGCAGGGTGAAGACACCCAGTTGGCCGCACGCCTCGGCAGCCACCAGCAGATACCGAGCTGGTGAAAGCCTGGTGACCGCCTCCCACTACCCCCAGTGCTCTTTTTTAGAGCGGGGCCCAGGGCGGAGCCGTGGGAAGATGCGCCGCCCCACCGCAGCACCAACACGGACAACCTTGGGCCAGCCCCACCGAAAACGACCCCACAAGTGAACATGGAGGTAGGTGGGTCTGGTTCCTGTCAACATACACAGACAAAGGGTGTAGTATTAACAGGGGGACGTTTGAGGTTCTTCAAGCATGTTTGGTGCTCCCTTACTAACAATCAGTTTATACTCAACAGTATTAGTGGATACAAAATTGAGTTCAAACCAGGCGTAGAACCGCCAGTTCAGCACATGCCCCAAAGGGTGTTCCTTCCCTCGGCAGTTGAGAAGGTAGAAGGACAAGCTGAACTTGATCGGCTCGTGGCTAAAGGCATCATAGAAATGACCACACACGAGCCGCAAGAATTTGTATCAAATATTTTTCTCAAAACCAAAAAAAGATGGTGGATGTCGCATTATTATTGATCTGACATCACTCAATCAGTCTGTTGAGTATCAACATTTCAAAATGGAGACATTTGCCACTGCCAGACAACTGATCTCCAAGGGATACTACATGGCAAGCATAGATATCAAAGATGCTTACTATTTGGTACCCATTCATAAAGATTACTTTAAATATCTGAAATTTATCTGGAGGGGCCAGCTATGGCAGTACCGAGCTTTGCCCAATGGTTTAACGACAGCTCCCAGACTATTTACGAAAATTCTTAAAGTGGCCATGAAGAAATTGAGAGAACTAAAACTTTTAGTAGTGGCCTATCTGGACGATGTTCTCATATTAGGAAGAACACGGGAACAAGCTGTCGCAGGAGTGTTAGCCACTAAACAACTCCTTGAAACTTTGGGTTTTATCCTTCACCCAGATAAATCAATATTGGAGCCTACTACTAACATGGATTACTTAGGCTTCACTATTGACACGATTCACATGACTGTCACTCTGCCCAGAAACAAAACAGTTTCACTCATTGAAGCTTGTAGCCATTTAATTGCTACACCGCAACCTAGAATACGGCATGTAGCCAGAGTTATTGGCTCTATAGTAGCAGCATTTCCGGCTGCCCAACATGGGCCCTTGCATTATCAAAATCTACAAAGAGCAAGGACTCATGCATTACGCCTTCATAGGGGGCATTATGATCGCAAAATGGATTTACCCGCTGAAGCCAAATCAGAACTTCAGTGGTGGGTTGACAATATTTGGCACAGTCACAGTCCTATCGCCGTAACCAATCCTAACATAACCATTGCAACGGATGCCAGTGCTTTAGGCTGGGGAGCTACTAACTCCATAGACAGCACAGGTGGCAGATGGACTAACTCAGAGGCATCGCTACTACAATCACTGGGCATTAACTTTTTGGAAATGCTCGCCGCCTTTTATGGGCTAAAAGCATATGCATCTGGTATGCGGCACGTGCATGTTAGAATTATGATCGACAACACTACGGCAGTATCTTATATCCAGCACATGGGTGGCATTAAATCAGTATCATGCGACAAATTAACTGCTATAATCTGGCAATGGTGTGTCGAGAGACATATTTGGCTATCAGCTGCCTATTTACCAGGCAAGCTAAATTTAGTGGCGGACACCAGGTCACGAAAATTCAACGACAACATCGAATGGATGTTGGACCCAAAATTATTTGCTAAAATTATCAAGCAATATGGTACGCCAGATATAGATTTGTTTGCGTCTAGGTTAAATCACCAACTACCCATGTATGTGGCTTGGGAACCAGACCCAGAGGCAGCAGCGGTAGATGCCTTCACGCTGGACTGGGGAAATTTCTTTTTCTATGCTTTCCCTCCCTTCTGCCTCATCAGTCGGGTACTCCAGAAAATTCAGGCAGACTCAGCCTCTGGCATTCTGGTCGTGCCCGACTGGCCTACCCAACCATGGTTCCCAATGTTCCACGACATGGTGGTAGAGACACCAATGGTCCTTCAACACCACCCCCAATTATTGACTCACCCGGTAACTGGCATTAGCCATCCATGCCACCAAAAATTGAAACTCCTGGTTTCCAGATTTTGAACAGGCCTTACCGGGGATTGGGGTTATCAGACAGAACAATCACCACCATGTCGGCATCCCTGCGAGTTTCCACCAAGAAACAGTACCTGACCTTCATCAGGAAATGGGAACAGTACTGTCTGGACGCAGGGACATCCTACAAGACGGCTTCGATCTCGGATGTGCTGGAGTTCCTGGCCCACCTGCACCATGATCTCAAGATGAGCTACAGTGCCATCAATACGGCTCGGAGCGCACTGTCCGCATACCTCATGCCGATAGAACAGCATAGTGTGGGATCCCACCCTCTAGTCATCAGACTCCTTAAGGGGATCTTTAATACCAAACCCCCTACACCTAGATACACTCACATGTGGGATGTGAGTGTAGTTCTGACACACCTTCGAGGTTGGCCTCTGGTGGGATCCCTCAGCCTGGAACAGGCCACTTACAAAACCCTCATGCTCATGGCGCTTGTCTCAGCTCAAAGGGTTCAGTCGCTCCATCAGCTAAATCTGAACTACATGGTGACCACCCCAGATACCATTACTTTCACCATGCCGGGGTTGGTAAAACAAAGTAGACCAGGTACATCAAACTCCCCGTTGATCTTCCGGGCTTACCCTCCAGAACCTAGGCTGTGTGTGGTGACCCACCTTCATCATTATCTAGACACAACCCAAACGCTAAGAGGGAGAGAGAAAGCCTTATGGGTTAGCCACAGAAAGCCTTTTGGACGGGTAACCAGCCAAACATTATCCAGATGGTTGAAACAGGTCCTCAGCATGGCAGGGATTAACACAAATGTTTTTAAATCCCATTCAACCAGGGCAGCGTCCACCTCAGCGGCGGATAGGATGCAGGTTCCCCTCGACCACATCCTCAGAGCAGCGGGATGGTCAAGGGAATCGACATTCCAACGATTTTACAAGAAACCGCTGGTGGAACAGGACGTCTTTGCGGATACCGTTTTAAAAACCGCAAAGTTATGATTTAAAGCCCATGGGAGCTATTTTGTTTTTTGTTATAGTTAATAAATATTTCTTTTATAACTAAACAAACTTGTTGGTCTTTAGCTACCACTTCCTCCCTCGATGATCTTTCGGCAGTGAGTGATATAACTGTTACACGGTTTGAAATCACAGACCTTTGAAGTCTTCACGTAGTCACTCACGTGACTCCGAAGTAAAATAGTAAGATTAAACGAGTACTTACCAGTACGAAGTTTGATCTGTATTTTATGAGGAGTTACGATGAGGGATTACGTGCCCTCCGCTCCCACCCTCATTATATAGATCAAATTCGGACTAATGTCTCGTTGGTCTTCACTATCTTTACTTCAACTAGTGTCTATCTGTGATTCCACACCGCTGCTTGGAAGTATGCCGCGCCTGCGCGCTGGGTGGGTTCTTCACGTAATCCCTCATCGTAACTCCTCATAAAATACAGATCAAACTTCGTACTGGTAAGTACTCGTTTAATCTTACTATTAATGCACAAGATTATTTAAGATGCACTAGAGCAATCAAGAACCAGGGGACGTAGGTTTAAGACGGTGGGACAAAATTTAACAGGAAAGTGAGGAACAACATTTTCACTCAGAGGGTAGAGGGTATATGGAACGAGCTGCCAGAGGCAGTAGTTGAGGCTGGTATGATCAGCCATGATCATATTGAATGGCGGTGCTGGCTCGAAGGGCTGAATGGCCTACTCCTGCACCTATTTTCTATGTTTCTATATTTCTAGGTGCCAAAAGACACTTGGACAAGTATACGGATAGGAAAAGTTTGAGGGATGTGGGCTCGAAGGGTCAAATGGCCTCCTCCTGCACCTGTTTTCTATGAATGCAGGCAAATGGTACGGGTATAGATGGGGCATATTGGTCGGCAAGGAGTTGGGCCGAAGGGCCTGTTTCCATGCTATGTGACTCTATGAGTAATTGGAGCCTTCACCCCAGGGAACTTGGCCTAACGTCAGTTCAGTTCCAATGTTGGTTATGAATAGGTATACTTTACACCTATTTACAAAACTATTTATGCTAATATTTAAATAAGATCTCTCAAATTTTAAATGCATTTTAAATGGATTAGTTTCAATTTGACGTGTGATAGAATCTACATGGTATTTATATGAAGCTAAATGTGTGGTACATTAAGTTTGAAATGACATATTACCGTAAGCAGGTTATTATGTTAATAGTACTTATTATAACTCAAAATCTCAAACAATGGGCTTATGTCAAACTAGCAATGGTCTATTTGAGTATATTATGTGTTCTAATGGGGAACTGACATGAAATCTTTAAGTCCCTGAAGGAAGAATGATCTAATCTGACATTAAACCCCATTGTAAAATGCTGGAAGAGGGTTTGAGAGTTAGTTATAACTTCATTATTAAACGTGACATCCCACCCTCACTGTAAAAAACAAGTCACATACCCACTTAGTTTTCACCTCAAATAATGTCAAATCTAATTGATAAGAGTGTTTAAAAAAAGAAAAATATCTATTCAGCTCTGTATTTCTCATAGAGTCATGTAGCACAGTGTGGAAACAGGCCCTTCGTCCCAACTTGCCCATGCTGGCCAACTTGCCCATGCTGGCCAACATGCCCCATCTATACAAGTCCCACACCGGCCAACATGCCCCATCTATACAAGTCCCACACCGGCCAACATGTCCCATCTATACAAGTCCCACATGCCTACTTTGCCCCATATCCCTCCAAACCTGTCCTATCCATGTACCTCAAACAATGGGCTTGGGACGACAGATGGTGCAATGGGCTAAGTGTTCGGCTGGCGACCGGAAGGTAGCCGGTTCGAATCCCGCTTGGAGTGCATACTGTCGTTGTGTCCTTGGGGCAAGACACTTCACCCACCTTTGCCTGTGTGTAAATGTAATGTAATTATGTGAAGCACTTTGGGGTCAATGCAAGTTGACTAAAAATGTGCTATATAAATAAGATTATATATTATATACCTGCCTCAATGTTTCTTACTCATTGCCATAGTCCCTGCTTCAACTAACTCCTCCAGCCTCTTGTTCCATGCACCCTTTGTGTAATAAAAGTTACCCCTCAAGTTCCCATTAAATCTCTCTCTCCCCCCCCCCCCCCACACACACATTTGCATAATCACTGTACCTTAATTGGTACTCGTGACGAGCGACAATAAAAGACCTCTGATACCAGTGAGGGGAGGAGTTGTAGTTCTCAGTTCTTTCACTTTGGACTACATTGGCCAGCATGCACCGAGACTAATCACAGACGACAAATTGGAAATAGTTCAAGTGTTCAAGAAGGAACTGCAAATGCTGGAAAATCGAAGGTACACAAAAAAGCTGGAGAAACTCAGCGGGTGCAGCAGCATCTATGGAGCGAAGGAAATAGGCAACGTTTCGGGACGAAACATTGCCTATTTCTTTCGCTCCATAGATGCTGCTGCACCCGCTGAGTTTCTCCAGCTTTTTTTGCAGCAGCATCTATGGAGCGAAGGAAATAGGCAACGTTTTGCCTCCTATTTCCTTCGCTCCATAGATGCTGCTGCACCCGCTGAGTTTCTCCAGCTTTTTTGTGTACCTTGGAAACAGTTCAAGCTTTGCAAGTGTGTTGCATGATCTTTAAAAACTTGGATTTCACTGTGATGAGTGTGGTGGAAGAAAGCTTTCTTTTTTAAAAAATGATTATATATTTATCCTCTCCGTGGTATGACGATTTCCCTAGCCAGGGCTGCCGCTTGGGATGATGTTTGTTAAGGTCGCTGGAGGGGACTGATGTTTGTCTCGGGGCCAAAGGAACATGCTGATGAGATAACTCGATGTCAAGCTTGGGTTATTGAAAGCCAGTCGTGGCTGCGGAGTGCCAAATAAGACCCTGCATATTGGAGCCATCCCTGTGGGAAGGAGAAAGATTGCCTGGACCTCTGCAAAATCTTGAAACTGAAGAACAAAAAATTGAGTTGAGTTAGAGTTACTCCACGCTTTCTGCCCATCTTAACATAGAACTAATGTGTGGGTGGGCATGGGCTCAGTGGGTCTGCGTTTAACTTTAGTTTATTGTCACGTGCACCGAGGTACAGTGAAATGGTGCCAACTTCAGATAGTGAAGAAGGTTGTGAAAAATGTTAGCAGGATCTTGATCGATTGGCCAAGTAGGTTGAGGAATAATTGATGGAATTTGATTCAGAGAAATGTGAGGTGTTTTATTTTGGGGAGTCTAATATGGGCAGGACCTACACAGTGAATGGTAGGGCTCTGCGGAGTGTGTAGAGCAGAGGGATCTAGGAGTGCAATTGCCTGGTTCCTTGGAGGTCGAGTCGCAGGTAGATAAGGTAATCAAAAAGGCATTTGGTACATTGGCCTTCATCAGTCAAATTAATCAGTATAGAAGTTGGGAGGTCATTTTGCAGTTGCATAAGACGTTGGTGACACTGCTTTTAGAGTATTGTGTTCAGTTCTGGGCACCATATTGTGGGAAAGATGGTGTCAAGCTGAAGATGGTACAGATAAGATTTACGAGGATGTTGCCTGGACTAGAGGCTCTGAGCTATAGGGAGGGGTTGAGTAAGTTGGGACTATTCCTTGGAGCACAGGAGAATGAGGGGTGATCTTACAGAGGTGCATAAAATCATGAGAGGAATAGATCGGGTAGACGCACAGCATTTCTTGCCCAAAGTAGGTTAATTGACTTGGTAAAATTATAAATTGCCCCATGTGTGTGTAGGACAATGTTAGTGTGCGGGGATCGCTGGTCGGTGCGGACAAGGTGGGTCAAAAGGGCCTGCTTCCGCATTGTATCTCTAAACTAAACTTAACTAAATACTTAGGAAGGAACTGCAGATGCTGGTCTGAAGATGGGTCTCGAACCGAAACATCACCTGTTCCTTTTTGCCAGAGATGCTGCCTGACTCACTGAGTTACTACAGCTCTTTGTAAACTAAACTAAATATCCTTAGGATGCATTTTTTTTAAACTTGTTCAAGGCGTACGCTCCTATCAATCTTGCATTACCGCTGATGATGGCGAGAGGCATCCAAATGTTTCCAATGTTTCTCTTGATGTTTTGAGAATGATGACTTTTGTAAGAATCAAGGTACAGAGAAAGGCTTTAAGAATAGTCCGAGCACTTTGCAATGACCACAACGGCAAACGACAAATCAGGACGTTTTTAGACCCATGGCCTGGAGGCAAACAGGCACCTTAATTTAGGGTTGAACTCTGCAGCTGGCCTTTAAACGTGCTCTGTTAGTAATTATTTTGCACAAATGAAGATCTATTTAACCCAGCTGTGAAACAATATTTGCTTGTTATAGTTCCACTTCAAAATACTGAGGTAGTGTCAGTCGCATTTCCCCCAGGGCTATTTCCTTTTGGTAATTTCTTTGAGATTATGAGCTTGCAAATTCTTGATTTACTGATTAAAGCATTTTGGTCCTGGCCTTTTCTGTGAGAGTAAGGTTGGCATTCCGGGGCTGAGGGAGTTTGTGTGCCTTGGAATGCGGTGAATGGCTTGTAAATTGTACCCACTAATTAAATCTCTCTGGAGTCCAACTTGAATAATCATCTGGATAAAATCAGCCAGCAATCCCCTGGTCTCACTGCACCTTTCAGATCTCTCATTATCTAATTCGTAATGACTGGAAAAGTAAAAGAATTCAGCTAAACATCTGCGTACGTAACTCTATGAGAAATCTGAACGAACATACCTGGAAGCAGACTGCTGCTCCAGACTCTTAATGTTTCTCCTCTTTAAATACTTGACTTTAAATATCTGGCCTCCGTGAAACCTGAGCTAAAATGGATCCTACTCATTTTCCCAACCCCTCCCCCCCACCAATTAAAAAACAAACCTGATATCAATGAAACCTGGTGGAATGTTGTTAGGAAGGCACAAACTTATTTCTCAAATACAGTGTTGGAAGGAATTGCAGATGCCTGTTTAAATGGAAGATAGACACAAAATGCTGGAGTAACTCAGCGGGGCAGTCAACATCTCTGGAGAAAAGGAACAGGCGGTGTTTCAGGTCGAGACCCTTCTTCAGATGCTGTCTGAGCCGCTGAGTTACTCCAGCTTTTTGTGTCTATCTTGTTTACAGACAGCGCTGATCCTGGTCTTCCAAAATTAGATTAATCAATGATTACATTCAGGGAAGATAGACACAAAAAGCTGGAGTAAGTCAGCGGGACAGGCAGCATCTCTGGAGAGAAGGAGTCAAGTCAAGAGTGTTTTATTGTCATATGTCCCGGATGGGACAATGACATTCTTACATGCTGCAGAATATGTGAATATTTAAACATTGTATATAACGGGGACAAAAAAAAAGAAAATGTTCAATAAATAACAAATATAGTGCAAATAACAAATAATAATATAGTCTTTTGCAGTTCAGAGCTCATAGCTTGTTCGGTGTGTTTAATAGCCTGATGGCTGTGGGGACAAGGCTGTTCCTGAACCTGGACGTTGCAGTTTTCAGGCTCCTGTACCTTCTTCCTGATGGCAGTGGTGAGATAAGTGTATGGCCAGGATGGTGTGGGTCTTTGATGATGTAGGCTGACTTTTTGAGGCAGCGACTATGATAGATCCCTTCGACGGTGGGGAGGGTAAAGCGGGTGATGGGCTGGGCAGTGGTCACAACCTTTTGTAGTCTTTTCCGCCCCTATGACCATACAGATGCACCACGTCGCGGGGTGACGCCTGTTTGGTCGTGAGTAGTCGCCCAAAGAGTCGTACCTTTTTCTGGTCGCCGCTGGATTTTCAACATTTTGAACATTTTTGGCGACCTGCTGCGACTATGACGGGTGCCGGCAAGTCCCCGAAAAAATTGCGTAAGTGGGACAGGCCCCTTAGTCATAGCACTGTATAGAAACAGGCAATTCAAAGTTTTTTTCCATCAGGCTGTAAGCTTACTTACTTACTTACTGCCTTTTACGTCTCCAGGCATGTAGGGCAACAACGAAGGCCCTCCACTCAGTAGTGTTGATGCCTTCAGTTGCTGTTTCTGTAACATAGAAACATAGAAATTAGGTGCAGGAGTAGGCCATTCGGCCCTTCGAGCCTGCACCGCCATTCAATATGATCATGGCTGATCATCCAACTCAGTATCCCGTACCTGCCTTCTCTCCATACCCCCTGATCCCCTTAGCCACAAGGGCCACATCTAACTCCCTCTTAAATCTAGCCAATGAACTGGCCTCAACTACCCTCTGTGGCAGAGAGTTCCAGAGATTCACCACTCTCTGTGTGAAAAAAGTTCTCCTCATCTCGGTTCTAAAGGATTTCCCCCTTATCCTTAAGCTGTGACCCCTTGTCCTGGACTTCCCCAACATCGGGAACAATCTTCCTGCATCTAGCCTGTCCAACCCCTTAAGAATTTTGTAAGTTTCTATAAGATCCCCTCTCAATCTCCTAAACTCTAGAGAGTATAAACCAAGTCTATCCAGTCTTTCTTCATAAGACAGTCCTGACATCCCAGGAATCAGTCTGGTGAACCTTCTCTGCACTCCCTCTATGGCAATAATGTCCTTCCTCAGATTTGGAGACCAAATCTGCACGCAATACTCCAGGTGTGGTCTCACCAAGACCCTGTACAACTGCAGTAGAACCTCCCTGCTCCTATACTCAAATCCTCTTGCTATGAAAGCCAACATACCATTTGCTTTCTTTACTGCCTGCTGCACCTGCATGCCTACCTTCAATGACTGGTGTACCATGACACCCAGGTCTCGCTGTATCTCCCCCTTTCCCAATCGGCCACCATTTAGATAATAATCTGCTTTCCCGTTTTTGCCACCAAAATGGATAACCTCACATTTATCCACATTATACTGCATCTGCCAAACATTTGCCCACTCACCCAGCCTATCCAAGTCACCTTGCAGTCTCCTAGCATCCTCCTCACACCTAACACTGCCCCCCAGCTTAGTGTCATCCGCAAACTTGGAGATATTGCCTTCAATTCCCTCATCCAGATCATTAATATATATTGTAAATAGCTGGGGTCCCAGTACTGAGCCTTGCGGTACCCCACTAGTCACTGCCTGCCATTGTGAAAAGGACCCGTTTACTCCTACTCTTTGCTTCCTGTTTGCCAGCCAGTTCTCTATCCACATTAATACTGAACCCCCAATGCCGTGTGCTTTAAGTGACATGTATGTTTTACGAGACAGGGTTGTGAGCCCTGTGCTCAACCCCCAACCTGGAGGACCAGTGGATCTCTCTTCGTCTCGCCTCTACCCTTCGACCTGTCCAGCATGGGAGACCCTAACAGGAGACGAATCTCCCACTGGCAGAGCTCTGGGGGCCACTGAGACACACAAGCTCCCCGACCATGACAAGGTTGCAATCCACCTGTAAGTTACCCAGGTGGAATACGAGGTGTTGATTCTCCTGTTTGCATGTGGCCTCACTCTGTCAATGGAAGAGGCCCAGGACAGAAAGGTCCGTCTGGGGGAATGGGAAAGGGAATTAGAATGGTTAGCAACCGGGAGATCCAGCACGCCTTGGTAGACCGAGTGCAAGTGTTCAGCAAAACGGTTGCCTTGTCTACGCTTGCCTTGTCTCACCAAGTTAATGAACGCATGAAGTGAAACTTATTTTAAAGTCTAAATTCATGAGGTGAGCTTGTTGAAGGACACGTGGGTGGGTGGGGGGGGGGGGGGGGGGGGGGGGGGGGGGGGGGGGGGGGGGGGGGGGGGGGTGTGGAGGTCATTAGTGATCTACTTCTAGTGCTCATTGCTACTTTTCCACCAAAAAGGAAGTGATTTTCATAACATCTGAATATCCTAAAGCGTTTTGAAGCCAATTAGATAGTTTGAAGTGTAGTCACGGCTGCAATACAGCAATCTCGGATACAGGAAGGTCCCATAAACAATGCTGAGGTAACCAGTCATACCATTGCAGCAAATCTAGGAGTTATCAAATCTCCATGCATTCACATTAAGCACAGCATGTATGAGAAACTACTACTGTGAAAGCTTCAATACTTTTTTGTAATATAATGCTTCCCAAACCATAAAGAAACATTCAAGATCGGGAAAACATACTGTCAGAAGCAATTACACAAAAATTGCTAACGTAACAAAAGTTACAATAATGCAGTGATGGTAATTTTGGATCCAGATTTCCTGCAATTGAGACGGAATTTGCCAACCAACCAGGTGCTGGTGGAAAAGCAGCATGTTCGACTATTCATATATATTTTGTTTTTTAAAACACCAGCTGAGCTTGAAACCACATGAATCCCAAGGACCCAATAATCTACGTCACAGAAGTTTGAATGAGGTGAACTTGGAGATAATGGATACTTGCAACGTTCTGTAGCTTCTGCAATTGATTATAGAGTCATAGAGTGAGGAAACATGCCCTTCAACCCAACTTGGCCACAAACTCCGTACAGACAGCACCTGTAGTCAGGATTGAACCCGGGTCTCAGGCAGCGAGCGCTGTAAGGCAGCAACTCTACCGCTGCGCCACCATGCCACCCACTGTGTCACTGGTCCTGCAATGATCATAAGGTCATAAGTGAAAGGAGCAGAATTAGGCCATTCGGCCCATCAAGTCTACTCTGCCATTCAATCGTGGCTGATCTATCTCCCCATTCTCCTGCTTTCTCCCCGTAGCCCCTGACACCCGTACTAATCAAGAATTCACCATCATGAATATTTATCGAGAAAACTAAATATGATTAATGCTTAAAAATAAATTAATCTTTGTTTCATTCCACAATCCTGCTTTTTCCCCCAAGAAGAAAAATATTATTTACTTGAATATGAATTTAAATTAGAGGTGGATGGAGTTTGATGTGATTGGCTTTGTAGGAAGTCTTTCAAGTGGACATCATCATTTAAATTCATCCTTTGTTTGAATCAATCACAAAAGTAAAACTGAAACCTTTCTATAATTTAATTCCTCTGGGTAGAATCAATTCACACTTTGTCTTCTACAAGTTAGAAAATTAATTATACTTTCTTTAAATATTCAGTATTGTCTGACTGAATGTAATGGTAAAATTGATCAATTCATAACAGAAAGGAAGGAATGCTTATATTTTAAGTGCCACACTTATTCAAAATCAAGCTTTGTTAATTCCTTTTCCAATTTGTCTGAAAAAGTGTTGCCGGAATTGTATTCGGAAGGAAACTCAAGTTTGACAGGATGATAAGAAGGTTAGAGGTCAAAGTTGATCAAAGGTTAAAGTTGATAAGGGCTGGATGTCAGACTCAAGCCCCGTCCCACTTTCCCGAGTTACTCACGAATTCTCCTGAGTTTTCCTCTTGATTCAAATGCAGAGAATGTCCTTAGTGAGTCCGTAGATATTTCGTAGCGGCTGGTTATTCCAGCCGTAGGTACTCAGGGCATCAGGTAAGTCGGGATGTTTTTTCAGCATGTTGAAAAATGTCCAAGAGTTAAAAAAAAAATAGCCCCGAGTACCTACGGCTGGCATCTCCGAGTTTTAATCAAGGGGAAAACTCGGGAGAATTTGTGAGTAACTCGGGAAAGTGGGACGGGGCTTAAGTGATCATGCAAGTTGGCGATATGCAGAGTACTGCCCTGCCGACTACAAATTCAGAAGATTCAGAAGGTAGACATAAAATGCTAGAGAAACTCAGCGGGTGAGGCAGCATCTACGGAGAGGAGGAATTAGCGATGTTTCAGGTCGAGATCTTCAGTCTGGTCTCGACCCGAAAAGTCGCCAATTCCCTCTCTCCATAGATGCTGCCTCATCCGCTGAGTTTCTCCAGCATTTTGTGTCTACCTTCGATTTTACCAGCACCTGCAGTTCTTTCTTAAACATTCATTTAGTTTAGTTTAGTGTCAAGTCCTTCGGCTCACTGGATCTGCGCCAACCAGGATCCCCGTACATCAGCACTATCCTGCACACACTCGGGGTAATTTACTTCTTATTTAAGAAGCTGCATGTCTTTGGAGTGTGGGAGGAAACTGGAGATCTCGGAGAAAACCCACCTGGTCACAGGAGAGCATAGAAACTCCGTACAGGGAGCACCCATAGTCAGGATCGAACCCAGGTCGCTGACGCTGTAAGGCAGCCACCATGCGCAGCGTACTTTTATTTTGTAAACCAATATCTGTTGTTCCTTGTGCCTCTATTCCACTTGCATGAAGTAAACGAGATAGGAAATGTGTTTGCTTAGACACAGCATTCATCATGTTAATGTTCATGGTCTTCACTGCATAAATATTGCCGTTTTAAACTCTTCTGATGAAATTTGAAGCTTTAAAAAATGTGCATTCAATTCCAATGGAGGTTCTGTTGAAGTGCATGTGATAAACCTAGTAATATGCCTGCCAAACATGCATGTCACACAAGCTTGCGTGAAAATGAGGAAAAAAATAGTCTCAAACATATCCTCTGGGCAGGGAGTTTACACTGCAGGGCAAGCAAACATTTTAGCTAAAAAGTGCTTAACCTTTTGTCTTTAACTACAGTTAAACTGTTTGACCTGACCTCCGAAAAGTACATAAAAACACAGGTTAATAGTTTAAATATTAACTCATTCGGTCAGAGATGCCGAACATCTTTCTGCAAGATAGACACAATATGCTGGAATAACTCAGCGGGACAGGCAGCATCTCTGTATAGAAGGAATGGGTGACGTTTCACGTCGAGACCCTTCTCTAGTCTGACCCGAAACATCACCCATTCCTTCTCTCCAGAGATGCTGCCTGTCCCGCTGAATTACTCCAGCATTTTGTGTCTATCTTCAATGTAAACCAGCATCTGCAGTTCCTTCCTGCTACTTTCTGCAATATTAGCCAGAGAGAAAAATAAAAGCTGCTGCTTTAAAAACATTAACTGCGTAGAAACAGAGAACTGCAGATGCTGGTTAATACACAAAATGACACAAAGTGCATGAGTAACTCAATGGATCAGGCAGCATCCTTGGAGAAAATGGAATGGTGAATCAGACGGTTCTTCAGCCTGAAGAAGGGTCCTGACTCAAAATGTCACCTATTCTTTTTCTCCAGAGATGCTACCTGAGTCAGTCAGTTGCTCCAGTATTTTGTGCCTATCTTTGATAAAGAATAAACAGCGTCTGCAGTTCCTTTACACACATTTGCAATTTGGTGAAAACAGCTGGGAAGAAATCTTTTATAAAAAAGCTGGAGAAACTCAGCGGGTGCAGCAGTGGAGCAAAGGAAATGCAACGTTCGGGCCGAAACCCTTTAGGGTTTCGTCCCGAAAAGTTGACTATTTCCTTCGCTCCATAGATGCTGCTGCACCCGCTGAGTTTCTCCAGCTTTTTTTTTCTCGAAGCATCTGCAGTTCCCTCTAAAACACTGGGAAGAAACCTTCCCTGAATCTGCTGGTGGGCATTTTCACACCTCTATACCTCTTGCCTGGTGGGAGAAGGGAGAAGAGGGAGTGGCCGGGGTGCGACTCGTCCACAATTATGCTGCTGGCCTTGCCGAGGCAGCTTGATGTATAAATGGAGTAAATAGAAGGGAGGTTTTTGTTTGTGTGATGCTCTGGGCTGTGTCCACAATTTGCTGCAATTTCTTGTGGTCTTGGATGGAGCTGTTCCCAAACCAACCTGTGATGCATTCTGATAAAATGCTTTCTATGCTGCATCTATAGGTGTTCATCCACATTCTCCCGAGATGCTGTCTGACCCATTGAGTTATTCTAGCAGTTTGTGCCCTCTGTTGTGTAATTAATGTCTCCTAACTCAGAATAACCAAATTATTTTCCTGGAAATATAACCTCAGTTTCAAAGTTTCTTTTTAAATAGAAAAACATAAAGACATAAGTGTCCGGGCCCGAAGCGTCACCCATTATTTCTCTCCAGAGAAGCTGCCTCACCCACTGAGTTACTCCAGCATTTTGTGTCTACCTTAAGACATAAGGAACTGCAGATGCTGGAATCTTGAGTAAAACACAAAGTGCCGGAATAACTCAATGGGCCAGTCAGCATCTCTGGAGGGAATGGACAGATGAGATGTTGCGTTGGGACAATTTTTGAGACATTTAAACATACAATGCCTGTATTCACTTTAGTGTTCCCCTTCCTTTCCTCATTGACAACACCCAAACATTGGCCACCCAAAGGGAAAAATTGAATTTAATTAAGAGGTTTAATCTCATCCCATGCTAAACTGAGCCTGATTTTTTTTATTTTTTTAAGAGCTGAAGTAATATCATAACATCTGCTGGAATTAACTCACAAGTCGAAGACCACAGAGAATGGTGAGTGGGTGTTTGGTGTTAGAAACGCTTGCTTCAAATGGAAGTGGGAGACGTTACCTCAACTTCCAGCTCAGTGGACAGAACCAGGAATTACATTAAAGATACACATTAAATGCTCGAGTAACTCAGCGGGGCAGCTGCATTTCTGGAGAGAAGGAACGGATGACGTTTTGAGTTGAGACCCCTGACATTAGCTCTGCTGCATGGTACTTGAGTATTTGACCAAGTATAACTATGTACGTACAACGCTACATTGCATTATTAAGTTTAGTTTAGAGATACAGCATGGAAACAGGCCCGACCAGTGATCCCCTTACAGTAGTAATATTCTACACACTAGGTTTAGAGGGATATGGGCCAAATTCAGGAGAGTGGGACTAGTGTAGATGGGGCATGTTGGCCAGTGTGGGTAAGTTGGGCCGAAGGGCCTGTTTCCACACTCTATCACTCTATGACCAGGGACAACTTACAATTTTTACCGGGGGCCAATTAATCCACAAACCTGCACGTCTTTGGATTGTGGGAGGAAACTGGAGCACTGTAGTAACATACAAACATTGTACAAAGCATTACACTGGCAGCACCCATAGTCAGGATCAAACCCGGGTCTCCGGCACTCTAAGGCAGCAACTCTACCATGCTGCCCAATAGTTATAGAATATAAACTGTAAAGGGAAAACTATTTAGTATAGGAAAACTAAACAGAGAAGATTCATGTTTCAAGTGTGGAATTTAGCTCACAATGTACACTGGTCCAAGGCACGTCAACATTCCCAACTTTACACATCCGCTTTACATACCTAATTGGCCCATTACTGGAGATTACTGGACACAAAAAGCAGGAGCAACTCAGCAGGACAGGCAGCATCTCTGGGTAGAAGGAATGGGTGATGTTTTGGATCCAGAAACGAAACGTCACCCATTCCTTCTCTCCAGAGATTCTCCAGCATTTTGTGTCTATCTTCGGTGTAAACCAGCATCTGCAGTTCCTTCCTATGTTAATCCATTGCTGGAGTGGTTCTGTGAATTCCTGATTGTGCATTGTGAATAGAGAAATTGTAATCTGTTATTGCTAACCTGCCGCAGTCAGAAAACATCTCATCTCTGTGATTTCATGATCAAAATCCCAATAATACTTTATTAGCCAAGAATGTTTTGCAACATACGAGGAATTTAATTTGCCAAGCCAGTCATACAAATAAAAAGCAACAGAACACACAAAATACATTTTAACATAAACATCCACCACAGTGACTCCTCCACATTCCTCACTGTGATGGAAATCGAAAAAAAGTTCAAATCTCTTCCCTTCATTGTTCTCCCATGGTTGAGGTCTTCGAGCCCTCCGTTGATCTGGGCCTGTTTCCGCGCTGTATCTCTAAACCAAACCTAAACCAAAGTCCATACGCCAGCTGATATCAGGCAACTGATTGTCCTACCACAACCAGAGAGCATTGCTGAACTATTATCTACAGTAGCTCTTTGGTGACCCTCGGACTATCATTGATCGGACGTTGCTGACTTTACCTTGCACTAAACATTATTCCCTTATCATACGCTGTAATTGGATCGATTGTAACCATGTATCGTCTTTCTACTGACTGGATAGCACGCAACTAAAGCATTTCACTGTACCTCGGTACACGTGACAATAAACTAAACTGACCTGAACTGCGAGACGATTTAGGTTGAGGCCCTTCTTCAGACTGATTGTATTGGGAGGAAGGCGATGGGAACTTGTTTAGCAAAGGTGTGAGGGGATTCTTGAGAAAGAGCCGTGTATATTTAACCCCGTCCACTAATCTGAGGGGGTGCTTGCCAGGAAATGAACTTTTTAAAAGCCTTGTTACTTCACGTAATTGTTTGCATGTTTCTGCTGCCACAAATTTGCTCCATTTTTCAAAGGGTTCCTAATTGCCTGAAAATGACTGCAGTGTGGGGGTAGGTGGGGTCACTCGTCACAGTGGCACATATTTCCCCTCGTTTGGGGAAGGAAAAAAAACTATCGTTCACCAGCAAGTGACCTCAAATTGCCCATTGGCCTGAATTACAAGCAACAATCCAAACAGACAGCTGTGGGTCAGAGGGGGCAAGTCCTGCTAACATTCTAATCCAGCTTTAATTCTGCCCTACAATTAATCAAAATGAACTGCCCTTATCTTGCAAGCAACCACAGTCAATTTGTGAACCACTTGAGCAGGGGTTAGGTACAAATAGCATATCCTGACCTGTTTAGTGAAGACATTCTTCAGTGGAGGAATGGCCAAAATGCTTTTGAAGTCTCTCCCCCCCTCCCAGATTGTTTTAACTAGCCGTTTCGAATATAATTTCATCAATCAAGCCACAATGTTGGCCGATTCGAGAGCACCAGTCGCAGATCTATCATCCCAGCTCATTACGGAATGGCTAAAAATCCATATGTTAGGTCTGTTTTGTCAGCCGAAAATGGGAAAGGCTGTCAGACCTACCTGGCCTAAGTATGCGAAGGTTTATCAAACTCCAGGACGCGGGTAAATGATTTGCGAAGCACGCATTGTGTGGCTGAGAGGGCAAGAGTAAATCAGAGAGTAAACTATCTACAAAAAGGTACATGGGATGGGAGGAGAACACTTCTCCTGTTAGTCTAGCTTTGACCTTTAAACTCCGAGTTGTAAAAGTGGGTATAGTTTTTTTTCCCTGAAGAGAGAAGGGGGGGGGGGGGGGGGGATGGGGAGTGACAAAACAGCCAGGGAGAGAGAAAAAGGTGACTGGGTCAAGACTGACTGGCTTCAAGAGGTTAAGATAACACAGAGAGATTACTGGCTCTGAACCGTGTCACGTTTATTTATGCCGTTAGATGGAAGGCACTTTGTTGAAGAAGGGTATAAAATCATGAGAGGAATAGATCGGGTAGGAGCACAGAGTCCCTTGCCCAGAGTAGGGGAATCGAGGACCAGAGGTGAAGGGGAAAAGATTTATTAGGAATCTGAGGGGTAGCTTTTTCACACAAAGGGTGGTGTATGCATGGAACGAGTAGCCAGAGGAGGTAGTTGAGGCTGGGACTATCCCAACATTTAAGAAACAGTTAGGCAGGTACATGGATAAGACAGGTTTGGAGGGATATGGACCAAGCGCAGGCAGGTGGGACTAGTGTAGCTGGGACATGTTGGCCGGTGTGGGCAAGTTGGGCCAAAGGGCCTGTTTCCACGCTGTATCACTGTGTCTCTGTGACTGTGTATCTGTGTCTCTGTGACTGTTTCTCTGTGTCTCTGTGTCTCGGTGACTGTGTCTCTGTGACTCTGTGTCTCTGTGACTCAGCGCAGAGGGAGAACAAGGAGGGAAGAGACGGAGACTAAGACTTTGCCTCCATCACAGTGAGGATGTGCTTGGTGAACTCACTGTGGTGGATGTTTAATTTGTGTTTATTGTATGTTTTGTTATTATTGATTCTGTGTATGACTGCAGGCAACATAATTTCGTTCAGACCGAAAGGTCTGAATGACAATAAAGGATCTATCTATCTATCTATCTGTGACTGTGTGACTGTGTTACTGTGACTCTGTGACTGTTTCTCTGTGTCTGTGTCTCTTTGACTGTGTTTCTGTGTCTCTGTGACTGTGTCTCTGTGTCACTGTGTCTCTGTGACTGTTTCTCTGTGTCTCTGTGACTGTGTGACTGTGTCTCTTTGTTTCTGTGACTGTGTCTCTGTGACTGTTTCTCTGCATCTGTGTCACTGTTTCTCTGTGTCTCTGTGACTCTGCGTCTCTGTGACTGTGTCTCTGTGACTGTGTCTCTGTGACTCTGTGACTCTGGACTCTATGACGATGAGAAATGGCGACATCACCCCTCTTCACCTCCAGGGGTCTGACAGAGGAGCCTGATGTTTGGTCCTGAGGCCTGCTGTGTGGCTACAAGTTTGACAATCCTTGCATCCGGGGCAGGCCGCATGAGATGTGACACCCTCGGGCACTTTATGGATCTCCCCTCACACCAGAGAAATGTTAATTGTACCCACGCAACAAAAGCAATCTTATTATCATGTTAACTAGCAGGCGGACTGTTGGTCCTAAACAACTGTGGTTTTCCACTTCATTACCGGCTAATTTAAAGATAAATGAATCTACACTTACTAAGCAAATAAGGTCACCTATCAAGCACTTGTAATTTAATTTGTAAACAAGGAGGGGTGGTTCTGCAAGTGTGGGGTGTTGATGGCAGCAAGGGTATACTGATGGTGAATGGCGGGACATACTGTTGAAATGGAATGAGAGAGGTGATAGCAGTATTTTGCTCAATTGATACCATGCTGGTTTTTTTTGCTCACTTTCCCTCCAATTCACACATAATTGGGAGCTAATTAGTGTACACACTCCACTTGAACTGCGTGTCTGTTGGTTTTCAACCCTTGCTTGAGTTCTGGGGTTGTTCACAAAAAGCTGCAATACACTGAACTTTTTTTGAAATTGTTAAATACAAAACCTGGTCAAATCAAGTTGCCGCTTTCAGCGCCGGAGACCCGGGTTCGACCACAGCTACGGGTGCTGTCTGTACGGAGTTTGTACGTTCTCCCCGTGACCCACGTGTGTTTTCTCCGAGGTCTTCGGTTTCCTCCCACACTCCAAATACGTGCAGGTTTGTAGGTTAATTGGCTTGGTGTAAATGTAAAATTGTCCCGAGTGTGTGCAGGGTAGGGCTATGCCCCTGTCCTACTTAGGAAACCTGAACGGTTCCCGTGCGGTTCCCGGAGGTTGCAGGTGGTTGCCGGAGGTTGCAGGTAATGGAAGCAGGTAAGGAGACTGACAAAAACCTCCGGGAACCGCACGGAAACCGTGGGTGGGGCGCAAAGTCTCCAGAGGTTTCCGTTCAGGTTTGCTAAGTGGGACAGGGACATTAATGTGTGGGGATCACTGGTCGGTGCGGACTCGGTGGGCTGATGTTTCCACACTGTTTCTCTAAAAACTAAAAACTTTAAAAAACTTCCAACCATGAAAAGGCTACTTAATTATCTCCAAAAATAGTCTATGCGATGCATTCTCAGCTACTGCATTGCCATAAAAAGCTCTCAAAAATCCTTTTTATAAAATATGGATCACATCTTATATCAAAATGATAAATTATGTATCAGTTAGCTTCCCATTTGTGAGTGCAGCGTGGACAACTGCCCAGCAGTTAGTTCAATGCTTCACATGCTGTGATAGTATAAAGAAGTGCCTTTTTTGTGTCATTTCAGCAAGATCTCAATCTTCACAGCATGTAAACAATTTGTCAGTGTTAATCCCTTGCTGTATCTTTAGACTTCAGACCTTTTGGAGTGTTTCAAAATCACTGACGGGAGAGAGATTTTGGCGGTTCGTGGCCGACTTTGTTTCTTTCTCATCATCGTGAGGCCTGTCTGATGGAAGGAGCCTCCCATTCCTGGTTGCTGCGCTGAGGGGGATATATAGAAACATAGAAAATAGGTGGAGGAGTAGACCATTCGGCCCTTCGAGCCTGCACCACCATTCAATATGATCATGGCTGATCATCCAACTCAGTATCCTGTACCTGCCTTCTCTCCATACCCCCTGATCCCTTTAGCCACAAGGGCCACATCTAACTCCCTCTTAAATATAGCCAATGAACTGTGGCCTCAACTACCTTCTGTGGCAGAGAATTACACAGATTCACCACTCTCTGTGTAAAAAATGATTTTCTCATCTCGGTCCTAAAATACTTCCCCCTTATCCTTAAACTGTGACCCCTTGTTCTGGACTTCCCCAACATCGGGAACAATCTTCCTGCATCTAGCCTGTCCAACCCCTTAAGAATTTTGTAAGTTTCTATAAGACCCCCCCCCCCCATCTAGATCACCATCTTCGGTAGACAAAAATGCTGGAGAAACTCAGCGGGTGCAGCAGCATCTATGGAGCGAAGGAGTAGGTGAGGTCTCGGTTCAAGATCAGCCATGATCACATTGAATGGCGGTGCTGGCTCGAAGGGCCGATTGGCCTATTCCTGCATCTATTGTCTATGTATCTATGTATCTAAGTCTTTGGAAGTGTGGTAGGAAACCGAAGATCTCGGAGAAAACCCACACAGATCACCATCTTCAGTAGACAAAAATGCTGGAGAAACTCAGCGGGTGCAGCAGCATCTATGGAGCGAAGGAAATAGGCAACGTTTCGAGACGAAACGTTGCCTATTTCCTTCACTCCATAGATGCTGCTGCACCCGCTGATTTTCTCCAGCATTTTTGTCTACCTTCAATTTTCCAGCATCTGCAGTTCCTTCGTAAACACTAAATCACCATCTTCCCTCTCAGTGTTTCTGTTTTAGGGTGGCGTGGTGGCACAGCGGTAGAGCAACTGCCTTGCAGTGGGTTCGATCTTCGCTACGGTTGCTTAGTCTAGTTTGGTTTAATTTAGTTTAGAGATACAGCGTGGAAACGGGCCCATCAGTAGATAGGAGTTCAGATATAATAATAATAATAATAATAATACATTCTATTTATGGGCGCCTTTCAAGAGTCTCAAGGACACCTTACACAAATTTAGCAGGTAGAGGAAAAACATGTAAGGGGAATGAAATAAATAGTAGAGACATGACTAGTACACAAAGTAAAGACATAATTCAATTCAAAACACAGTATGAGGCAATTAATGCACAGATGAAAAGGGAGGGGGACGTGGGGCTAAGGATAGGCAGAGGTGAAGAGATGGGTCTTGAGGCGGGACTGGAAGATGGTGAAGGACACGGAATTGCGGATCAGTTGGGGGAGGGAGTTCCAGAGCCTGGGAGCTGCCCTGGAGAAGGCTCTGTCCCCAAAACTGTGGAGGTTGGACTTGTGGATGGAGAGGAGACCGGCTGATGTGGATCTGAGGGACCGTGAGTGTTGGTAGGTGGAGAGGAGGTCAGTGAGATATGGGGGGGCCAGATGGTGGAGGGCTTTGTAGGTGAGGATAAGGATTTTGTATGTGATCCGGTGGGAGATGGGAAGCCAGTGAAGTTGTTTGAGGACTGGTAGTCTGAAGAAGGGTCTCGACCCAAAACGTCATCCATTCCTTCTTTCCAGTAATGCTGCCTGTCCCACTGAGTTACTCCAGCTTTTTGTGTCACCGTTTGACCTGTTTTTACAAAATGTTAAATGGTCAGCTCGATATAGACTACAAGACCTACACCAAACCCAAACCAATAAGGAGCAGACGAGGGCATTCGATCCAATTTGTGATCCCAGCTACAAAGACAGATGTGTACAGCAATTTGTTCTTCCCCCGCACAATTAAAGCATGGAATAATCTCCACCCAACTATAGTTACCCAACCAGATGCAACTAAATTTAAAGTAGCTCTTTCTTCCCAATAACCCTTTCTGGCTTAAGCCCTCCCTTCACCACCTCCAGTTTAAATTCCATTTGGAATATTTTGGAGGACCAAGAAACCAAGAACCAAGAACTATCCTTTCTCTCCTGAGATGCTACCTGGCCCACTGAGATACTCCAGCACTTTGTGTCTATCTTCAGTATAAACCAGCACCTGCAGTTCCTTTCTACACATGTCTTAATATCAAATTGATTATCCATATTAAGCCATTTACTGTGCACCTTATCTATCAAGTCTTATTCCATTTATGCTGAACAGGACGTCGATTCCTGATAGGTTTAGCCAAAGTGATTCAAACAGAAATCAGTATCAATTAGTGACCACGGCTGTATGAAGTAGGGAGAGAAGTAATATTTACTGGCACATCGAGAGTTCAGGAAGTTAAACCGATTCACTTTCATTTAAGAAGTCACAGTTTACCTATTCTATCAATGAGTATTGTTGTCAATGCTCTCTCCACAGTATCCAGGATAGGAAGGAACTGCAGATGCTGGTTTAGACAATAGACAATAGACAGTAGGTGCAGGAGTAGGCCATTCGGTCCTTCGAGCCAGCACCGCCATTCAATGTGATCATCGTTGATCATCCCCAATCAGTTCCTGCCTTCGCCCCATATTCGCTATTTGTAACAGCCCTATCTAGCTC
The DNA here is from genome assembly GCF_028641065.1 of Leucoraja erinaceus. NCBI lineage: Eukaryota > Metazoa > Chordata > Chondrichthyes > Rajiformes > Rajidae > Leucoraja > Leucoraja erinaceus. The sequence continues at coordinate 3,367,691 of NC_073409.1, read as the reverse complement.
TCTCTTGAAAGCATCCAGAGAACCGGCCTCCACCGCCCTCTGAGGCAGAGAATTCCACGGACTGAAACTGAAGACAGACACAAAATGCTGGAGTAACTCAGTGGCCCAGGCAGACGATCAGTCTGAAGAAGGGTCTCGAACACGAAACGTCACCCATTCCTTCTCTCCAGAGATGCTGCCTGTCCCGTTGAGTTACGCCAGCATTTTGTGTCTGTCTAGCAGGATAAGGAAACCGGCATCTTCTGTGTGCCAACAGATTATTCACAATTGCCACTGATGTGCAGACTATATTTAATACCAGGCTACAAAGGCAGGTACCCTACACAGAAGACATACGCAAAATGCTGGAGTAATTCAGTGGGGCAGGCAGCATCTCTGGAGAAAAGGAATAAGTGACGTTTCGGGTTGAAACCCTTCTTCAGACAGTCAGGGAGGTAAAGGAAGGTACAGAATAAAGCCGAGCCTGCACTGTTGCCTCGGGAAAGTTGGAGCCCACAATGGTCCCTACACCAAAGATTACCAGGTGGATTACAGAAATAATTCAAGGATTCTCTTCAGTCTTTCAGTGACTCCACAGTCTGAAGCAGGATCTCGACCTGAAACATCTCCCATTCCTACCATCTAGAGATGCTGTCTGTCCCGCTGAATTACTCCAGCATGTTGTGTCTATCTTCAGTGTAAACTAACAGCTGCAGTTCATTCCTGCACAGTACGTTATCATATCATAAGTGATAGGAGTAGAATTAGGCCATTCAGCCCATCCTGTCTACTCCACCTTTCAATCATGGCTGATCTATATCTCCCACCTAACCCCATGCTCCTGCCTTCTCCCCATAACCTCTGACACGCGTACTAATCAAGAATCTATCTACCTCTGTCTTAAGTATATCATGTCAACAAAATAGAGAAATAGAGAGAGTACAGAGGAGATTTACTAGAATGTTGCCTGGGTTTCAGCAACTAAGTTACAGAGAAAGGTTGAACAAGCTAGGGCTTTATTCTTTGGAGCGCAGAAGGTTAAGAGGGGGACTTGATAGAGGTTTTTAAAATAATGAGAGGGATAGACAGAGTTGACGTGGAAAAGCTTTTCCCACTGAGAGTAGGGAAGATTCAAACAAGGGGACATGACATGACATGAGAATTAAGGGACTGAAGTTTGGGGGTAACATGAGGGGGAACATCTTTACTCAGAGAGTGGTAGCTGTGTGGAATAAGCTTCCAGTGAAGGTGGTGGAGGCAGGTTCGTTTTTATCATTTAAAAATAGATTGGATAATTATATGGATGGGAAGGGAATGGAGGGTTATGGTCTGAGCGCAGGTATATGGGACTAGGGGAGATTATGTGTTCGGCACGGACTAGAAGGGCCAAGATGGCCTGTTTCCGTGCTGTAATTGTTATATGGTTATATGGTTATATGGTTATATCCACTGATTTGGCCTCTACAGTACTTCTGCGGCAAAGTATTCCACAGATTCATCACCCTCTGACTAAAGAAATTCTTCCTCCTCTCCTTCCTAAAAGAACATCCTTTAACTCTGAGGCCGTGACCTCTAGTCCTAGACTCTCCCAATAATGGAAACATTCTCTCCACATCCACTCTATCCAGTCACGGGCGGTCACGGTGGCGCAGCGGTAGAGTTGCTGCCTTGCAGTGAATGCAGCGCCGGAGACCCGGGTTCGATCCCGACTAAGGGTGCTGTCTGTACGGAGTTTGTACGTTCTCCCCGTGGCCTGCGTGTGTTTTCTCCGAGATCTTCGGTTTCCTCCCACACTCCAAAGACGTACAGGTTTTAGGTTAATATAATTTGTTTGGTATAAATGTAAAATTGTCCCTAGTGGGTGTAGGATTGTGTTGATGTATGGGGATCGTTAGTCGGCGCGGACCCGGTGGGCCGAAGAGCCTGTTTCCGTGCTGTATTACTAAACTAAACTAAACTAAGCCTTTCACTATTCTGTACATTTCAATGAGGTCCCCCCTCAACTTCCTCCCTCTGTCAACTTTAACTTTACACTGAGAAGACCTTGTAAGCATTTTAGATATTCGAAACACATATCAGTTCATGATAACCAAGCTCAGAAATTATTTGGAAGTCATTTAATCTATCACTTTGTTAAATTGCAAGGATGTTAGTACTTACCAAAATTAAAATGTGTGCATTAAATTCTTCCAGTCTTCCTTGACTAAAAAAATTGACATCTGATAAAATGACTTTTTGAGTTTTTCTTGATCTTTGGGTTTGATTAAACTAACTGGTTCCAATAACAGAGAGGAGAAAGATTTATTGCAGTACAACTCAAACACACAAAAAAAATGTTCCCAATCTCATTAAGTCAAGAGATCTTGTTACAGGATTTGTGTGATCTTCAATTACCAGTCTGTAACTTGCTGTGAAGTAAAGTTTCCATAATCTATTAACAGTACAGCTGAACTTTTATCCTGTGCGGAATATGCGAGGTCAAAGTCTGAATGCAAAATTATTCACGTATCTATCTGATTTAAGCTTCAGTTCAAATGTGAGAATGAAACACAAGGAACACTCGCTTGATTCCATAACAGATCAGCATCATAATTATTTGGGAAATTGTCATTAACATTTGGAATTTCCTTTGCAGCTTTCGAATATTGTTTCGGTGACCACATTTGCAGAAGTTCATGTTTGCGAAGTAATTATTTTGTAATAAATGGGAGACAGACGAAACTAAACAAGATTCTTTTATCCACAACATGTTTCAACTGAAGCAGCGCTGAAACGCAGCAAATTTTCTTTGTGATTTCAAAGCGCTCCGATTGGTTTGGTGCAGAGTGCTGAGGGATTAATTTAATTCAGATGCCAAAAGAAATTGTTAGAAAGAAATTAGTTAATAAGGTTTAAATGCTCCCACATATTTCAATATAACGGTGCTCCCTTTCATCTTCCAGTGTCTTGCTTCTGCTGCTATTACTGAAGTGGTCTTGCTTGAACAGACTCCATCCTCAGTGTGTGTTGCCAGCTGTGAAATCTCATGAGTGCAAGTGCTAGGCAGATGGAAGCATATTGACTATGAGGAGCTGGGCGTTTTCAAAGAGTGAGACGCAAATAAACAAGCAACTTTTTAACCAAGATGAATAAAGCTGTGGCCATGCTTCACACACTTGATGAGATGATAGCAGCTGAGCTCCAAGCATCTGTACTCAAGTATACGCTATGCTATGCCGCTCGTCATATCTTGCCTCCAGCTTTTGGTAGGGCATTTAAAACCTGAACGTATAGTGAATCCTGATTTTTTTCATTTCTTAGAAATTGCTCGGTGATATAATGAGCCAGATGTGATTTTATTAAATTTTAAGAGGCAGCGCGTTTTGAAAGCCAGTCGCACACACCTGTTGCCTTGTGTCTTGAGCAGCGGGCTGCCAGAACATCTCTTAAAGGTGGCCTCACTTCCAGAGCCAATCGATGTATCAGACTAGTGCGAAAGTTCATCTATTGCCAAACAAGCAGTATGGCAGTATAAAAGTGTGCCACTCACACTTGATAAATGGCAGTGCGCTGTCCAATTCAGTTACATGTTTAGTTCAGATGTACAGTGCGGAAACAGGCCCTTCGATCCACCAGGTCCGCGCCGACCAGCGATCCCCTCACAGTAACACTATCCTACACACACTAGGGACGATTTTTTACATTTACCAAGTCAATTAAACTATAAACCTGTACGTCTTTGGAGTGTGGAGGGTAACTGAAGATCTCGGAGAAAACCCGCGCAGGTCACGGGGAGAACGTAAAACTCTGTACAGACAGCACCCGTAGTCGGGATCGAACCTGGGTCTCCGGTGCTGCATTTGCTGTAAGGCAGCAACTCTACCGCCGTGCCACCGTGACCGCCCGCGATGTTGCGGTCTTGAGCAAAACACAAAAGTCTGGTGGAACTCAGCGCATCAGGCAGCATCAGTGGAGGAAATGGGCAGATTATATTTCTTCTTCTGTCTGAAGAAGGGTCCCAACTCGAATCATCAGTTGTCCACACCTTCCACAGATGCTGCCTGACCCCTTGGGTTCCTCCAATACTTTTGAGTTTGTACAGAAGTGAGGTCTACTTGTGAGGAAAATCTATACCAAACATATGGTTACTAAATAATTTGTCCAGATATATAGAAGTAATTGCTGTACACAGTAAAATTTGCCACAATGAACGAAGAAGCATTTGTGGAAGCTTATTATTAAGTACATGAGGGGGGAAAGCAACAAAGGGGTACGATGAATACATTAAATATCAATGATAAGAGAAATTACAGCGAATTGTGGACACAACCCAGACTATCACACAAACCAACCTCCCATTGACTCCATTTATACTTCATGCTGACTCGACAAGGCCAGCAGCATAATCAAGGACGAGCCGCATCCTGGCAGTTCCCTCTTCTCCACTCTCCCATCAAGCAAAAGGTACAGAAGTGTGAAAACGCACATCTCCAAATCAGGCACAGTTTTTTCCTAGCTGTTATCAGGCAACTGAATCATCCTGCCACAACCAAAGGGCAGTGCTGAACTACTATCTACCTCATTGGTGACCCTCGGACTATCCTTGATCGGACTTTACTGGCTTTACCTTGCACTAAACGTTATTCCCTTATCATGTGTCTATGCTCTATATATGGCTCGATGGTAATCATGTGTTTTCTTTCCGCTGTCTGGATAACACACAACAAAAGATTTTCACTGTACCTCGGTGCAGGTGACAGTAAAACAAAACTGAACTGGACTGATGTGTAGGGAGGAGCTGCAGATGCTGGTTTGAATCGAAGATAGACACAACATGCTGGAATAACTCAGCGGGACAGGCAGCATCTGCGGAGAGAAGGAGTGGGTGAAGAAGGGTCTCGACCCACAACGTTACCCATTCCTTCTCTCCAGAGTTGCTGCCTGCCCCACTGAGTTACTCCAGCATTTTGTGTGTATGAACTGCTAATGTTGGATGGTGCAAGACACAGAGGAGAATATTGTGTGGAGAATATTACTGCCGTGGATCAGTTGGGTTGAAGGGGTCTGCTTCAATGATGTAGGTTCGATGTGTACACAAGAGGAAAGGTTAGGTGCAGCTGTGAGGAAAGCTGAAAGGCATGTGGAGGATTTTCTGCTCATCCTTGGACAGGAAGTAGATGACCACACACATCACTCTTCCTGTGGTGCCTTGCAGCATCACAGAGAACTCCAAGCACAGATGCATCGATTTAACAAGCGAAACAAATCCAAGTGTGTGTTCAAAAGAGGCATGTGAAAATATTTAACCCTGAAGCCAGTGATAAAACGCAAATTCAATATTAGTTTAGTTTTGTTTTAGTTCAGTTTAGAGATAAAGCGCGGAAACAGGCCCTTCGGCCCATCGAGTCAGCACCGACCAGCGATCCCCGCACACTGACACTATCCTACACACACTAGAGGCAATTTACAGAAGCTAATTAGCCTACAATCCTGCACATCGTTGGAGTGTGGGCAGAAACCAGAGCACACAGAGAAAAACCACGCGGTCACAGGGAGAATGTAAAAACGCCATACAGCCAGCACCTGTAGTCAGGGTCGAACCCGGATCTCTGGCATGTGAGGCAGCAACTCTACCGCTGCGCCACCGTGCCACACTATCGCAAGTAATTCATAAAAACTGTCCCATTATTTAAATGTTCTAAAATACAATATAACTTACGATGAATATTTGACTGCACTTGTCCTGCACTCGCTGGAGTTTAGAATGATAAGGGAGATCTCACTGAAACTTACTGAAAAGTGAAAGACCTGGATAGAGCGGGTGTGGAAAGGATGTTTCCACCAGCGGGAGAGACTAGAATGAGAGGGCATAGCCTCCGTATAAAAGGATGTACCTTTAGAAAGGAGATGAGGAGGAATTTCTTTAGTCAGAGAGTGGTGAAACGGTGGAATTTATTTCCATAGATGGTGTGGAGCCCAAGTCATTGGATATTTTTAAGGCGGAGATTGTTAGGTTCTTGATAAGAACGGGTGTCAGGGGTTATGGGTAACAGGCCGGAGAATGGGGTTGGGAGGGAAAGATAGATCAGCCATGATTGAATGGCGGAGTAGATACAATGGGCCGAATGGTTCAGCTCCTATGACTGATGAACATGAACTTGATATAACATCGGAGTGTGGCTTTTGTTGTGCATCAGGGATGAGAAGGAAAAAAAGTAGTTCAGGCATGATCAGATAGCAGAGCAGACTCAATGGGCTGAATGGCCCAATTCTGCTCTTATGGCTTATGGTATTATGATCTTATTATTTAATGAAGATTAAATTGTCTTTGGAAGTATTTTGGATATCATATAGCTTTACTGACGTCTAGGATTTCTTCAAAACAGAATGAATTGCAAGTCTGGGTCCATGTACATTCAAGTGTTGTATGGCATTGTTGGGCAATAATTCCATCTTTACTTATTTTACAAATAATTTCAAAAATTTGCAAACAATTGCAGCAAACAGGTGTAAAATACTGTCAAATATCAGAAGAAGAAATATTTAATATTTCAAACTTACACACTTTCACTGATGATAGAAACATTGAAACATTCGGCCCTTTGAGCCATCACCGCCATTCAATATGATCATGGCTGATCATCCCGAATCAGAACCCCGTTCCTGCTTTCTCCCCATATCCCTTGATTCCATTTGCCCCAAGAGCTAAATCTAACTCTCTCTTGAATACTTCCAGTGAATTGGCCTCCACTGCCTTCTGTGGCAGAGAATTCCACAGATTCTCAACCATCTGGGTGAAAAAGTTTTTCTTTAATATATCTTAAAATGTCCAAAAGGTTTGCAAGTCGAATAGTACGTTTTAGTCCACGAGTATCTGACCAACTTCAAAGCTGTAAAAGTTGATATCTGTCCAAGAGAATGAAGGTTAAGGCTGACATTCAGCTGGCCTGTCCAAATGGCGTTTTCCTTATGCTTGAGTTTGTCAAAGTCCAGGGAGACTAACAAGGCAAAGCTGGCAGGAGATTAATCCCATTCCTGAACAGTTGTTTGGACACATAAGGAATCATGCATTCTTTTTTTTAATTTTAGTTGTATTCCTTCTCCTGTCCAAGGAGAATATCGTAACTAAGACAATAGGCCGATTGTATTGTGAGCATGTGTGCGTGCGCGTGTGTGTGCATGTGTGAGTTGGGGGTGAGAGTGAAGGGAGGAGTAGTGAAAGTTCATGAGTTCATTAAGCTCTACGAGCAGAATTAAGCCATTCAGCCCATCAAGTCTTCTCCGCCATTCAATCATGGCTGACCTTACTCTCCATCTCAACCCCATTCTCCTGCCTTCTCCTCATAATCCCTGACACCCGTACTAATCAAGAATCAGTCAATCTCTGCCTTAAAAATATCCATTGACTTGGCCTCCTCAGTCTTCTGTGGCAATGAATTCCACAGATTCACCACAGTCCGACTGAAGAATTTCCTCCTCATCTCTTTTCTAAAGTTACGTCCTTTTATTCTGAGGCTGCGGCCTCTAGTCCCGGACTCTCCCACTAGTGGAAACATCCTCCCCACATTCACTCTATCCAAGCCTTTCACTATTCAGTAAGTTTCAATGAAGTCCAGTCTAATTCTGCTAAACTCTAGCGAGTACAGGCCCACAGGAAGATTTAGAACGTGGAAAATAGAATATTACAGCAAGGGAACAGGCCCATCGGCCCACAATGTCTGTGCCGAACAATGTGCCATGAAAGGTTAATCTCCTCTGCCGACAAATGATCCATATCCCTCCATTGCATTTGCCTATCTGAAAGCTTCCTAAACGCCACTATCGCATCTGCCTCCACCACCGCCACCCCACGCCAAGAAATCAGATTGGATTTTTATAAACGACTAAAAACAACTGATCAAACGGAAAAATGGCCAGTCGGTTTCGAAGATGAAGTTGAAACTATTAATGCTCAACTATTCCACATGCATATTGTTATAATGCAATCACTGTATTCCCCAGTCGCTGAGCAGAAAGTTCTGAAAGAAATTTAGAACGTTAAGGTTAACCGTACATAACTTTTCTATTTAACTGAGTCGGTGGAAGGATTGCAGATGTAACTACTTTACAATGCTGCAAAACGTTGGCAAATACTCAAAACTGCCGCAGCGCTAAGTAGAATTTGACGTTATTGTCTTCTAATTCAAAAGCTTGGCTTAGCATAAGCTCAGAGATCAGGAGTTTAAACAGCTCACTGAACAGATGATAGTGCGGAGATGCAGTATTTTTTCGATTCATGCCCCATGTAACCAAGGGACCATGAAACCATAGATATGTTTAAGAAAGAACTGCAGAAGCTGGAGAAATCGAAGTTAGACAAAAATGCTGGAGAAACTCAGCGAGTGAGGCAGTATCTATGGAGCGAAGGAATGGGTGACTTTTCGGGTTGAGACAAAGAATTTGGGGAGGCACAGTGGCACAACCGTTGGATTGCAGCCTTACAATGCCTGAGACCTGGGTTCGATCCTGACTACGGGTGTGTCTTTATGGAGTTTGTACGTTCTCCCCGTGACCGGCGTAGGTTGTCTCCGAGGTCTCTGGTGTCCTCCCACACTTCATAGACGTACAGGTTTGTAGGTATAATCGTAAATTGTCCCTAGTTTGTATAGGATAGCGTTAGTGTGCAGGGATCGCTGGTCGGTATAGACTCGGCCTGTTTCTGCGCTGTAACTCTAAACTAAACAAAACTAAACTAAACGAAAGAGATTTTCATTTATTATTTCACAGTGACGTGGGTGGTATTTATCTGACCTTTCTGTCCTGGGTCTCCTCCATGGCCAGAGTGAGTCCCACCGCAAATTGGAAGGAACAGCACTTCATATTTCGCTTGTGTAGTTTACACCCCAGCGGTATGAACATTGACTTCTCCAATTTCAGGTAGTCCTTGCTTTCTCCTTCCTTCCTCTCCCCTTCCCAGCTCTCCCACAGCCCACTGTCTCCGCCTTTTCTTTTCTTCTTCCCGTCTCCCCCCCCCCCCCCCCCACATCAGTCTGAAGAAAGGTCTCGACCTGAAACGTCGCCTATTCCTTCTCTCCATAGATGCTGCCTCACCTGTTGAGTTTCTCCAGCATTTTTGTCTACCTTTGATTTTCCCAGCATCTGCAGTTATTTCTTCAACAACTGGCCAGCATTTATTGATCATTCCTCAATATCCTTGAACTGAGTGGCTTGGGAGGCCATTTCAGAGGGCAGTTATGATTGATAATATTGGTGTGGTATAGATCAGAACAAGATAGAACAGATATTTTTTCTCTCTCTGAACAGTATTAAAAAATCTGATTGTTTCTTGTGTCAGCCGAGAATGTTTCAACATCGCTGTTGATGTTACTAACTTTCCGTTAATTTATCATTTTCCATTAATTAGAGATTCTTCAATTGCCATGATACGATGTAACTCGATTATGAGTCTGGTTTTAAATATTTTTTTCATACTGGGTCAGGGAAAGGCTCACAGGTCCTCCTGAACCTACCTGATCTCCCGGTTGAACCTACCAGAGTGAGGCTAAAAGCAAATTGGAGGAACAGCACCTCATATTTCGCTTGGGCAGTGGTATGAATATTGAGTTCTCTAACTTGAAGTAACCCCGGAATTCCCTCTCTCTATCCCTCTCCCAACCAAGTCACACCAGCTTCTCGTTTTCACCCTACAAACAGCTAGCAATGGCCTGAAGGGCCTGTTTTCATGTATCTTCAAATCACTCGATCAATCAAATATCAAGCAGAATCAACACTCATTTGATATATATTGTTACCTTCCCGTAGAAACCTTTATGTTAATTAGCTTTGCAGCAAAATACCATTTTGAACTAGAGACGGAAGGAATTGCAGATACTGGAATCTTGAGCAAAGCACAAAGTACTGGAGTAACTCACCAGGGCAAGCAGAAAATGATCTGAAACGTCATCTGTCCATTCCTTCCAAAATGCAGGGAGTAAAGGGCTTGTCCCACTTAGGAGACCTAATCAGCAACCTCTGGTGACCTTGCCCGCCACCCAAAAAAAATCAAGGTCGCGGTGACCTGCAACCTCCTACCACCTCCCACGCAAATGTTGAAAACCTTCCTCGACTATGAAGAAAACATCCTTCAACCTCCCGTGACTACCCACGACTAGCGTCGCAACCGGCTTCGACTAGACCTGCGACTAAAAAATGATCGGTTTTTAAAACGGCAACCTATTTTAAGTCGAGGCCGGTTTTAATCATGATGAAAAAATAGCAGCAACCTAGATGAAGCCTCGACCAGGCGGAAACCACTTTCGACCATTTGGGAGAGTGACCAAAACCTCATGGGAACCTTGGATGTCGGGCAAGGTCACCAGAGGTTGCTGTTTAGGTCTCCTAAGTGGGACAGCCCTTAGCTCAGCGGGATCAGGCAGCATCTCTGGAGAGAAGGGAAAGGTGACGTTTCGGGTCAGAATGTTTCAACATCGCTGTTGATGTTACTAACTTTCCTTTAATTTATCATTTTCCATTAAGTAGAAATTCTTCAATTGCCATAACACGATGTAACTCGATTATGAATCGAGACCAAAAAAAAGACCTTCTTCAGATCAAAACGATACCCATTCCTTCTCTCCAGAGATGCTGCCTGACCCACTGAGTTACTCCAGCACTTTGTATATTACCCTTCTGAATTAGCTGCAATCATTTTATTTCCAGCTGATCGTACTCTATGGTGAAAGCATGGGGCTAAATGATGCCAAAAGATACATTTTAACTGGCAAAGTGATCACGATAAAGATTTGATCGTAAAATTAGCGACTGAGAAGCAAAAATCTGGAAACAGTTTCTCATGTGAAAGACACTGAACATTTGGAAGCATTGCAATCTGTGGGCACAAATGGCCAATTGAAATAATTAAGACAAGATTGATAGATGTTTCATACATAGGGTGTCAAGGAACATGTGGAAAGTCTCATTAAGACGTGAGTTCAGGATGTTTTAGCCATGAAGTAATGACCAAATGTTTATTCCAATAAACACCCACATTCAAAATCTTTGAAAGAAAGAAAGAAACTTATTTGTCTTCTCAGTTCCCTGGCGGCAGAATAACAAAATTAAGGTGCGGTGAAAAGAACAGGGAGTTTGGAGAGATCTCAGGTCCAAACTTGTGTCGGAAGGAAGTGCAGATGCTGATTTACACTGAAGATGAACACAAAATGCTATCTTCACTGTACCTCAGTAGACATTGCAATGATAAACTAAACTAAACTGAAGTTAATTCCACAGAAGGCCGTTGAGTGATAGAGGGAATAAGAACCACAATTTGCTGTAACATAGGATTGGACTTTAGGCACAACATAGCCTTTATTTTTATCCTCCAACCATTATCTGCTCAAAATTTCGGTAAAGGCTGTATGTCCACAAGTTATAGTAGTATAATTAAACCAATCGGCCCAACGAGTCTACTCCACCATTCAATCATGGCTGATCTCTGCCTCCGAATCCCATTTTCCTGTCTTCTCCCCATAACCCTTGAAACCCACTCTAATCGAGAATTTGTCTATCTCTGCCTTAAAAATATCCACTGACTTGGCCTCCACAGCCCTCGGTGGCAATGAGTTGCATGGGATTGCCTCTGTGCAGTCAGCCACGTTGATATAACTCATGTTTTCACTTTCTCCTTCCAAGACTTGAAAATCCATTGTAGAATTCTATTACTTCAAATTATATCCCCACCCAAAATCTTTTGTCCAGACTGAGATCGCTTTCCTGTTCATTCGTCACAGTTATCAAACTGAAGGAAAACACAGATTAGAATCACACCACCCACAAAAACCAACTCAAGCACGAAAGACCAGTCTCATTGCACGCCGTTGGGCGACAATCCTGGATTACTGACCATCGCAAACAAGTATTGATCTACCAGCTAACTCAGACAATAGACAATAGGTGCAGGAGTATGCCATTCGGCCATTCGAGCCAGCACCGCCATTCAATGTGATCATGGCTGATCATCCACAATCAGTACCCCGTTCCTGCCTTCTCCCCCATATCCCCTGACTCCGCTATTTTTAAGAGCCCTATCTAGCTCTCTCTTTAAAGCATCCGGAGACCTGCCTCCACCGCCCTCTGAGGCAGAGAATTCCACAGACTCACCACTCTCTGTGAGTAAAAGTGTTTCCTCATCTCCGTTCTAAATGACTTACTCCTTATACTTAAACTGTGGCCCCTGGTTTCTGGTCTCCCCCAACATCGGGAACATGTTTCCTGCCTCTAGCGTGTCCAAGCCCGTGACAATCTTATATGTTTCAATGAGATTCCCTCTCATCCTTCTCAGATATTCCTTTTATCCTGTATCTGTACACTGGCCGACTGGATTGTAATCATGTGTAGTCTTCCCGCTGATTGGATAGCATGTAACAAAAAAAGTTTGTCATTGTATCTCCGTGCACGTGACAATAAAGAATAAACAACGAGATCATGAATATAACAAAGATCTGGAGCAACCCAGCGGGTCAGGCAGCAGCTCTGGAGAAAACGGATGGGTGACATTTCGGTCGGCTTTAAGATGTTTTTATAGCAGATTGTGATATGTTTGTGTCAGAAAACAAGGAAATTAAATATTCTGCTCATAGAAAAATCATCACCGCACCTAACATTCCCGCCGGCTATGTTGGGAAAAACATGGGACATTGATTTGTATGAAGTATCTTTCTAATGTTCACATCTGTTGCAATGATTCTTATAAACTCAATTGTTAAAGTGGGTTCAATATATTTCATTTCCACCATGCTTTGTGAATGAATAACAGCAGTTCAATGTGCTGAGAAAGGGGAGAAGTGTGTAGCACTCACAGGGATTTCATCTGCCATTGTTCATTTTGCTCACACGCTAATTTATTGTGAGATTACATTGACATTATCCGTAAGACGGTAAAAGCTCGCAATTCTTGTACATTGAAGGACGATCCAACTGGTTGGCTGGTGCTTGGGAGGGGAGGGGGTGGTGTGGGAGATGGAAGGCATGTGGCGGGCGGTGAACAAGAGAACGAGAGGTACTGTATATTAGATTCACTGTCATTTAGTGTAGGATTTGGGGCAAGCTGTTCTCTTCAGCCAGTCAGCTGAAGTTTTATGAGGCCCATTGAAGCTCTAATGGGAAGGGCATTTACGTGAGGAACAGAACTCCAAATATCTCTCCAGTCCTATATGTTGGTCATTAATCATCTGTTCTGACAGGTTTACCATTCACATATGTCTCTTGCACATGTTGTAGGTTGGGTTGCAATTCATCAGAATGGGAGAGCACACATTCTCGCAGAATAATAGGTGCCTGATTATAGGAGGACAAAGAAAAGTTCAAAACTTATTTAATTCCCATCTTCTTCTCATTGCGTATGGCGTGCACAGCCTAAAGTTGTAGGTCAAGGGAGATAGAGAGAGGTAGAGGCTGATAGGGAGAGATTGAGATATAGAGAGAGATAGAGATAGAGATAGAGATAGAGAGAGAGAGAGAGGGAGATAGAAACATAGAAATTAGGTGCAGGAGTGGCCATTCGGCCCTTCGAGCCTGCACCGACATTCAATATGATCATGGCTGATCATCCAACTCAGTATCCTGTACCTGCCTTCTCTCCATACCCCCTGATCCCTTTAGCCACAAGGGCCACATCTAACTCACTCTTAAATATAACCAATAAACTGGCCTCAACTACCTTCTGTGGCAGAGAATTCCAGAGATTCACCACTCTCTGTGTGAAAAATGTTTTTCTCATCTCGGTCCTAAAAGATTTCCCCCTTATCCTTAAACTGTGACCCCTCGTTCTGGACTTCCCCAACACCGGGAACAATCTTCCTGCATCTAGCCTGTCCAACCCCTGAAGGGCCAGGGCGTGTCCCACTTAGGCGACTTTTCAGCAACTGTCTTGGACCTTCAAGCTCATGGGCACTCACCTGAAAAACCGTAAGCTGGATCGACCGTCAGAGATGAAACCGCGAGCTGGATCGACCATCAGCCGCACATACAAACACATCGCAAAGGCGGGGGCCAGGGAAAGCTGGGGAGCGCCGTCTGAAATTCACACCCGCGATGAACAGGATGGTAAAAGATGGCTGGCACAGTGTATGGTAAGTCCTTTAGAGAGTGCGGAGTGGGGTGGAGGGGGAGGGGGGAGAGAAGGGGAGAGAAGATGTGGAGAAAGAGTGGAAATATTTTTAAGAAACCAGACAACTTTTAATAAAGTTTAGCGGGCATTTAACATTGGTTTTCCTTGGTTCTGAAAACTCCAATGAGCCAATTAAAATGCCCGGTCAGCGAAGGAGGTTGCCTACGGCTACCTGGACTACCTATAACTACATGGCGACTCCACTCCACTGCACCACGAGTTCAAAAGAACCATGCCGACCAATTTTTACTCTCGGAAATTTTTTCAGCATGCTGAAACATTTTCCTCAACCAAACTGAGGCCGCGAGTATGCGGGAACTTCCCTCACGCATGAAGGAGAGTTACAGTGACCTCCTAGGACCACGTGTCGACCATGCTGCGAGCTTGTGTAAATTCTTCTAAACTTGCAAATTAGGTCGCCATAGTGGGACGAGCCCTTTAATAATATTATATGTTTCAATAAGATACCCTCTCATCCTTCTGAATTCCAGAGTATACAAGCCCAGCTGCTCCTTTCGATCAATAGGTGACGTTTCGGGTCGAACCCTTCTTCAGACGCGGGGAGACTAAAGTGGAGCAAAGGAGGAAATGCATTGTAGCGCACCAGTTCCATAGACAAAGTCCAATGTCCGCAATGGGGTAGAGGTGAATCGGATACTAAAATCGGACAGATAATAAAATGGCAGAGCCATTTATCACACAAGAATTATACTGTCACACAATCCTCAATGTTATAAAGAAAAGCAGCTGCCATAACTCCAAGAAAATTGCCCACTATCTCCTTCCCTTTTGTCAGCCTACACGGGCTGCCTCTAATTAGTCGTTTTAAAATATAAAAACATGCAGAGCCGACTGATTCACTGGTATGCATTTCCTTTCTTGAAAAAAAAAATCCTGAGTTATGCGCCCCTCAGTAAAAATATGGCTCCCCTTTTAAGAATTCCCAGTAACTGACCGAAGGGTCAAAGCTTAAACGTTGCTCACAGGATTTCAATTTGCAGCGTGGTTCTATATTATCACAATGCTTGCCCGCTCCAGCAACCTTTTGTAAATAGGGAATTTATCCGGTGGTAGTTCCAAGATCGGAATGTATTATATAGTGTGATTGCTTGGCTGTCTATAATGTTCATTATCCATTGCTTTCCATTTGTGCTGCAGTTTATACACAACAGCAGACTGCCCACTGTGCACCTGCTGAACGACAGGGCTGCTCTGTGAATTATGCATTCCATCTTTAACCTGTATTTGATACGTTACTGCAGCTGATCTCCTCTGTTTAACTACATCCAAATGCATGTCATCAAGAACCAGCTGAAAACATAAAATAGCTTCTCAAATCGCTTGGCACCCGGGTCAGAGTAAATTAAATAATAAAATCCAAATGGTTTCATCTCATTTTCCGTCAGCCGAGCTCATACATAAACCTCTCTCCCAGTCAGTACCTTTAAGTTGTTCCACAGCCGCTAAGCGTGTTTTTGCAATAAAATAATCCTCCCTAGTTGGCCACATATTAAAAAGTTAATATACAGGACTCTGAAAGTGTATAAGGTTCCGGACATACTCTTCAATCTGTGAAATATTTATTTTGTGTGTGTGTGTGTGTGTGTGTGTGTGTGTGTCTGTGTGCGTGTGTGTGCGTGCGTGTGCGTGTGTGTGTGTGTGTGTTTACAAATACTCAAT
Organism: Leucoraja erinaceus; assembly: GCF_028641065.1. Taxonomy (NCBI): domain Eukaryota; kingdom Metazoa; phylum Chordata; class Chondrichthyes; order Rajiformes; family Rajidae; genus Leucoraja; species Leucoraja erinaceus. Next base: position 3,351,907 of record NC_073409.1, on the reverse strand, counting down.
CTCGTTCCATCCCAACACACATTTTTTATTTTATTTATACCGAACGGATAAAATACCAAGGATCCGACACTCATTCATAGGTTTACAGGCATTGAGACATTAGCAGTAACAGAGAGCAACTTAAAAACAAAACTGGAAAAATAAGGAAGATTTGCTCCACAATTTATATTGAGGTGGTGGTCAAATGAGTTGGTTATTAGGCAATTTTATTTCAGCTTGTCTCTATTGTCAAGCATTAATATGAACTTTGCTTACATATGTAGGGAATGAATGTACAAGGGATCCTTTTTAATGTTTCTGTTGAGCCACATTTGGCAATAGCCGTTAACAGACATGAGGAAAGATTATGTCTATGCTGAACAAAATCATAACCATATTTTAGAAAGAATGAATTTTATGAATACAGTCTTTCTGCTCCTTTCTCTATAAAAAAATACCTGCAATAACTCAGTGACGGGAATGAAAGGCTCGAACATTTCTTGTAGGGTTGGAGACAGGATTATCTTAGCGATGCAAACTGCAAACCACACTTTGCCGTAACTCAGAAATCATCCTCGTCGGGGAATAACCTGGAACACACTGAAAATCTATCACAGTAATCACCAGGAATTTGATTCACATTGGTGATTACTTGTGTAGAACAATTCACATCCCTTCTTCCAAAGCTATTTCTAAAACTGAGAAACACGAGTCTGAAGAAGGGTCTCGACCCGAAACGTCTATCCATCGATGCTGCCTGTCCCGCTGAGTTACTCCAGCATTTTGAGTCTATCTTTGGTGTAGACCAGCATCTGCAGTTCCATCCTACACAAACAACTAATTATACTGGCTTTCAGAGCTAGCCAGTCCATTCTGCTCTCTCACCCAGTTCCCTCCTGTAATCAATGCTATGCCAATGATATTTTTGAGATAGATAGGGGGTGGCCAAGGTGGTGCAGTGGTAGAGTTGCTGCCTTACAGCACTTAGAGAGCCAGAGACTCGGGTTCGATCCTGACTATGGGTGCTGTCTGTATGGAATTTGTACGTTCTCCCCGTGACTGCATGAGTTTTCTTCAAGATCTTTGGTTTCCTCCCTTCACTCCAAAGACGTACAGGTTTGTAGGTTATTTGCCATGGTATAAGTGTAAATAAGTGTAAATTGTCCCTAGTGAGTGTAGGATAGTATTTGTGTACTTCTTTGTGGTGTGGGAGGAAACCGGAGGTCCTGGAGAAAACCCACGCAGTTCACGGGGAGAACGTACAAACTCCGCACAGACAGCACCCGTAGTCAGGATCGAACCTGGGTCTCTGGCTTTGAGAGGCAACAACGCTACCGATGTTCCACCCTATCACCACCGTGACTTAGACTTCCATGCAGGCTTGACCAAGTTGAGATGAACTGGAGTCCAACTGCGGATACATTTCCCCACCACTAAACTTGCCACTGAATACAACAGCAGAGCAGTGAAGAGAGAATCTGCCACCTCTTGACTCTTGACGCTTGCTCGACCCTGGCAGCCGTGAAGATGGTCTTCGACAGTTGACTCCCTTCCCATCACCAAGTGCACAAAAGTAGCTGCCTTTGGGAATGAAGGAAGCAATGCTTGGAGCTCATTCAGGGTGAAAGTCACATTAACATTTTTTTGACTGCATTTTGACATCAATTGCCCACTTATTTGCAACATACAAATCTGCAAAAATTTCACTTTAACTTCTTGGCAATGCCAATGCGAGTTAGAGCAACTTTATTTGTTTGTCACAAATCAAAGACAGTTTTTTAAACCTTATTTTCTTTTCATAGACTCAGTTGGATTGTTTCTATTTCTCCAGAGATGCTGCCTGACCCACTGAATTACCCCAGCATTTTGTGTCTATCTTCGGTTTAAACCAGCATTTGCAGTTCCTTCCAACACGTGAAACTCATCCCAGTCTGGTGTGATTTAATTCTCTCCTCTGTATCTCCTAGTCTTCCTGTCTCTCTATCCGTTTCTCTGCGTCTCTCTTTCTCTGTCTCTCTTACACGCGTATGTTCTCTCTCATCTTGGTTGCAAGAGTTCTATGTAAAATAAATTTAAACACAGTGGCACGGTGGCGTTGCAACAGAGCTACTGCCTTACAGTTTTAGTTTAGTTTAGTTTAGAGATACAGTGTGGAAACAGGCCCTTCAGCCCATCAAGTCCGTGCCGACCAGCGATCCCGTACACCAGCGCTCTCCTGCACACTAGGGATTTTTACAGAATTTTTACAGTACTGTGTACCTTCACAATTAAAATACAGTACAATTTTCACAGAAGCCAATTAACCTACAAACACGCACACCTTTGGAGTGTGGAAGAATACCTGAGCACCCGGCTGTCAGGGGGAGAACGTGCAAACTCCGTAGAGACAGCACCCGTAGTCAGGATCGAACCTGGGTCTCTGGCGCTGTAAGGCAGCAGCTCTACCGCTGTGCCATGCCCAAGTTGATTAACAAAAAAAAAAATTGACCATGCTCCAATCACTTGCTACAAATTATTAAAACAAATAGGGTTACCTATGACTGGAGAGACACGTATTAAAAAAATGTTGGAACTACTTAGCAACTTGTTACCTACTTCTCTTGGGAAGTAGTTATTATTCTTAGGATACATGGTTACCATGTATATTTATTACAAATGCAGCAAATATTGCAAATTGACCTATTGAGACGGGCATCCAAAGCTGCGGTATGTTTGAACAGTGTTAAGTAGATTTAATTTTATGTGTAGCCGCGTGAGAGAGCAAGAGAAACAAACTGGAGCTTCCAATCCAAATTGGTGGATGATTCTATAGGATTAGAAATGGTTAATCTTCAATGCATTCCAAGAAAATGGATTAATTCATGCCAGCGCCCCTGCTGCTTCTGATTGCATTAATACGGAATTAAAAACATTTACTTTTCTGAACTCTCCCTTTATATTGTTTATTGGCCGAGTCACAGCTGTTTCCTCAGACTATAATACTTTCCTCAAATATGTACCGTTCTCATGCCCCAACTCCTGAAGGGTTCTTCCCATTCGCTTCTCAAAATGATCATTTGGACGAAACCAAACTGTTAAACCTCGAAGTTTCCCAGAGTACTGCCGTAAGTACTTACACTGCTCAAGAACATGATGCTTTAGTGTAGCATACAGAACAGAGATGATGCCTTAAATCTGCTGGGGTGTGCATTCTCATGACAATTTCTTTGGGACATTCACAGCTCCACCACCCAGAACTATATTCTGCACCCTGTATCTATTCCTTTGCTCTACCCGTTGTACTTGTGTTTGGCTTGATGGTATTTATGCGTAGTATATAACATAGTATTATCTAGTTTAGTTTAGAGATACAGCGCGGAAACAGGCCCTTCAGCCCTGTCGGCGCTAACCAGCGATCTCCACATACTAGCACCACCCTACACACACTGGGGACAATTTTACATTTACACCAAGCCCATTAAACTAGAAACATAGAAACATAGAAAATAGGTGCAGGAGCAGGCCATTCGGCCCTTGGAGCCAGCACTACCATTCATTGTGATCATGGCTGATCATCCCCAATCAATAACCCATGCCTGCCTTCTCCCCATATCTCTTGACTCCACTAGCCCCTAGAGCTTTATCTAACTCTCTTAAATCCATCCAGTGATTTGGTCTCCTCTGTGGCAGGGAATTCCACAAATGCACAACTCTCTGGGTGATAAAGTTTTTTTCCCACCTCAGCCCTAAATGGCCTCCCCTTTATTCTAAGACTGTGGCCCCTGGTTCTGGACTTGCCCAAACCTGTACGTCTTTGGAGTGTGGGAGGAAACCAAAGATCTTGGAGAAAACCCACGCAGGTCACGGGGAAAAAGTACAAACTCCGTACAGACAGCACCCTTGGTCGGGATCCAAACTGGGTCTCCGGCGCTGTGAGGCAGTAATGCTACTGATGCACTGCCGTGCTGCCCTACATATTTGTTGTAGTGATTGTATATATGTATATAGTATTCATGTATATTGCATAGTATAGTATCCTCTAATTTATTTGGATAGCACGTTAAACAAAGCTTTTCACTGTACACATGACAATAATAAACTTAAACCTAAACCTCCACTTGGCTGTTATAAGATTCAAATACATATATGGAGGTCACGAAGATTCATTTTACACTCTGCATTGATTTAACATTTAATATGTGTTCTGCTGTGGGATAATGAATGTGCTGATGACTTCAATCAACAAACAACACACCTCTTACCGTTATAAATCAGGGCAGACTGTTTTTTTAATGTTTGTTGTAATTTAACTTTCGAACACTGATGCAGTGATGTCTTAATTTAAGGTACACATTTGGAAATGACTTTCAACATATGAACGCAGAATGCGGGTGTACAACATGCTTTTCTCGATACACACACTTTTAACTAAAACATTAACCCATTAAAAAATAAACAGGTTGATGCCTTTGTTGAAACAGTTGGCAAAGGAATGCCATACACGGTGTCAAATGTTCATATACTAACATTGTAACTGTCAGTTCGAGGGGTAGGGCAAAGTTTCAGACGATAGAGATGTTTTTACAACCCAATACTCTCTACGGGAATATCGAATGCCAATGGTATAGTTGACTATGTGACCAAATGAGGTGTGAGAATTAGTTACATGTCTACGATTTATTACTGACATTGTTGCTGCACAATGTAATCAATAATTAGTGCACAGAATTGGCTAGAATTGTTTTCTATTTTAGTTACAATCCATGTCAAACAACTTTCTCATGTAAGGAAATAATTTTCTCAGTATCATGTATTTTTCTTGCTCTGAGATGCTGCCGATTAGCTGGTGTTTTAAACCAACAAACAGAGAACTTTGTATTAAAGTTTCAGCAGGGTGGCGCAGCGGTAGAACTGCTGCCTCACAGCGCCAGAGACCCGGGTTCGATCCTGATCACGGGGGCTTTCTGTATGGAGTTTCTACGTTCTCCCCGTGACCGTGTGGGTTTTCTTCGGGTGCTCTGGTTTCCTCCCACACTCAATAGATGTACAGAGTTGAAGGTTACTTGGCTTCAGTTAAAAAAAATTGTAAATTGCCCCCTGTGCTAGTGTGCAGGGTGATCCCTGGTTGGTGCGTACTCGGTGGTCTGAAGGCCCTGTTTCCGCGTTGTATCTCTAAAGTCTAAAGTAATGTTAAAGTAACAAAGGATTAGTTTAGCTTAGAGATACAGAGCAGACACAGACCCTTCGGCCTCCTGAGTCTGCACCAACCAGCGATTCACGTACATTAACACTACCCTACACATACCAGGGACAATTTAGACCATGCCAATTAACCTACAAACCTGTATATCTGGAGATCTCAGAGAAAACCCACGCAGGACACGGGGAGAACGTTCCTATCATTTAATTCCTCTGGGTAGACTCAATTCATACTTTGTCTTCTGGAAGTTAGAAAATTAATTATACTTGCTTTAAATATTCAGTATTGTCTGACTCAATGTAATGGCAGAATTGATCAATTCATAACAGAAAGGAAGGAATGCTTATATTTTAAGTGCCACACTTATTCAAAATCAGGCTTTGTTAATTCCTTTTCCAATTTGTCTGAAAACGTGCTGCCGGAAATATATTCAGAAGGAAACTCAGCTTTTGACTGGGTGATAGGAAGATTGGAGGTCAAAGTTGATCAAAGTTGATAAGGGCTAGATGTCAGACTTAGTGATCATTTAGTTTAGTTTAGAGATACGGTGCCTGGGCCCACCGAGTCCGCACCGACCAGCGATCCCCGCACATTAACACTATCCTACACACACTAGGGACAATTTACATGTATACCAAGTATACAAACAAAAGCCAATTAACCTACAAATCCGCACGTCTTTGGAGTATGGGAGGAAACCGAAGATCTCGGAAAAACCCACGCAGGTCATGGGGAGAACGCACAAACTCCGTGCAGCCAGCACCCATAGTCAGGATCGAACATCAGTCCCTAGGTTTCAATTCTTGAGGTTACATAGAAACATAGAAAATAGGTGCACGAGTAGGCCATTCGGCCCTGCGAGCCTGCACCGCCATTCAATATGATCATGGCTGATCATCCAACTCGGTATCCCATACCTGCCTTCTCTCCATACCCCCTGATCCCTTTAGCCACAAGGGCCACATCTAACTCCCTCTTAAATATAGGTTAATTTGATTTACTGTTGAACATGGAGTATGATGCTCCATGGCCAAATGATGTGGCACCACCAGTTCCTGTAGTGTTAATGAAGTTAATATTGATAATTTTTATCTCATTCAGTTCAGACTTGACAGCTTGCAGATGCTGAAAGATCAAAAGTAAAACAATGATTATATTCAGTGTCATTCCACCCAGAGAGCCCATCGAACACTGACACCTCCTTTTATTCCTATACAGTGGAAAATTCATTTTGGCCAACACAAGAAAGGGCAAAATGAGCAAACATTTTTTTTATTGGATCTGAGCAATAGTGTTCATATTAATTTTCAAAGATAATCAAAACAAAAATCACACCAGTCCAAATGTCCTTCACAAAACACTAATCAGGAAGTTCTTTTATGTTTAAGAAGGAACTGCAGATGCTGGAAAATCAAAAGTACACAAAAATGCTGGAGAAACTCAGCGGGTGCAGCAGCATCTATGGAGCGAAGGAAATAGGCAACATTTCGAGCCGAAACCCTTCTTCAGACTAAGCAACCATATGTTTGGTATAGATTTCCTCACATGGACCTCACTTCTGTACAACCTCAAAAGTATTGGAGGAACTCAAGGGGTCAGGCAGCATCTGTGGAAGGTATTTCCTTCGCTCCATAGATGCTGCTGCACCATTAGGACTGTAAACTCCTATCTCACCAGAATCTAACTTTACTGTACCACTCTACTGCTGTTTTTAAAAACATTTTAATTGCTGTTTGTTTCCCTTTTTCCTTCCGCCCACAATATTTAATATGAAAAAGAATATGTGATTCTGTTACATTCTGTTTGTAGTTTGTTTGGTTGTTTGTTTGTTTGTCTTTTTGCACATAGTCCGCGGGCATTGCCACTTTTCATTTCACTGCACATCTCGTATGTGTATGTGACGAATAAACTTGACTTGACTTGACATGACTTGACATTTTTGTTTACCTTCGATTTTCCAGCATCTGCAGTTCCTTCTTAAACAACGTTGCCTATTTCCTTTGCTCCATAGATGCTGCTGCACCCGCTGAGTTTCTCCAGCATTTTTGTGTACCTAGGAAGTTCCTTTATGTCACTTTGCGCTTTGAGAGCAGTCAGTAAAAATGATCGGATTTTATTGTTTTCACTCTGTATTGTAGTAAGTAGCACTTACGATGTGTCGCTGGCAGGATTGTATGCCTGAGTAGCACGGGAATACACAATCCCACATGTATTAAGAACGAGTAGAAAGATCAAATCAACAGGCCACCCCTTCTTTCCTGTTCTGTTATTCATTATGATCATGGCAAAGTAAATTTTACAGTAAATTGCATTAGATGTGGGATTCAAACACACACCCTGTAAATAAAGACCCAGAGACACTAACACTTAGTGAAGGCAAGCATTATCAAACTTTCAGTATATAGAAACATAGAAAATAGCTGCAGGAGTAGGCCATTCGGCCCTTCGAGCCTGCAGCGCCATTCAATATGATCATGGCTGATCATCCAACTCTGTATCCTGTTCTTGCCTTCTCTCCATACCCCCTGATCCCTTTAACCACAAGGGCCATATCTAACTCCCTCTTAAATATAGCCAATGAACTGGCCTCAACTACCTTCTGCAGCAGAGAATTCCAGAGATTCACCACTGTCTGTGTGAAAAAAGTTCTCCTCATCTCTGTCCTAAAAGATTTCCCTTTTATCCTTAAACTGTGACCCCTTGTTCTGGACTTCCCCAACATCGGGAACAATCTTCCTGCATCTAGCCTGTCCAACCCCTTAAGAATTTTGTATGTTTCTATAAGATCCCCCCTCAATCTTCTAAATTCTAGCGAGTACAAACCGAGTCTATCCTGTCTTTCTTCATATGAAAGTCCTGACACCCCAGGAATCAGTCTGGTGAACCTTCTCTGTACTCCCTCTATGGCAATTCAATATGATCATGGCGGATCATCCAACTCAGTATCCTGTACCTGCCTTCTCTCCATACCCCCTGATCCCTTTAGCCACAAGGGCCACATCTAACTCCCTCTTAAATATAGCCAACGAATTGGCCTCAACTACCTTCTGTGGCAGAGAATTCCAGAGATTCACACCACTGTGTGAAAAATGTTTTCCTCATCTCGGTCATAAAAGATTTCTCCCTTATCTTTAAACTGTGACCCCTTGTTCTGGACTTCCCCAACATCGGGAACCTATCGGGATCGGGAATTATGGTACCTCGAACCACACAACCATTCACTCTGAAGCCAAGGTGTTCTTCATTCCTGCACTTGTAATTGTAAAAGTCTAGACCAGGGGCCCGTCCGAAATAACATGATCTTCCTCCATACCTGCAGCCTGAGAAGCCTTCAAGGTAGAATATTTTGCTTGCTCATGAACTTGTGCCCCAACCACGCTAAACCCACTCACACCCTGTACTTCCATCAAGCTAGAGGTACAGAAGTGTGAAAACACACACTTCCAGATTCAGGGACTGTTTCTTCCCAGCTGTTATCAGACAACTGAACCATCCTATCAACAACTAGAGAGCCGTCTTGAACTACTATCTGCCTCATTTGGAGACCCTTGGACAATAACTTTGATCAGACTTTACTGGCTTTATCTTGCATTTGATGTTATTCCCTTACCATGTATCTGTAAACTGTGAATGGCTCGATTGTGATTGTGCATTGTCTTTCCGCTGACTGGTTAGCGCGCAACAGAAGCTTTTCACTGTACCTCGGTACACGTGACGATAAACTAAACTCAACTAAACGAAAAGCTCCTCCCCAACAAACCTCAAATTCTCGATGGCTCACTGAGCATAATAAAGAACAGAAGTCCTCAACTATGTGATCTCTTCACTTTAGTCCTTGGCAGCGTTCCTACTCGATAATCGATGATGCATACAAACTAGCCAGAAAAAGCAGCATACCGGAGGACTGGGAGAAATTCAGAGACCAGCAGAGGAGGACGAAGGGCTTAATTAGAAAAGGAAAAATGGATTATGAAAGAAAACTGGCAGTGAACATAAAATCTGACTGCAAAAGTTTTTATAGATATGTGAAAAGAAAGAGATTAGTTAAAACAAATGTAGGTCCCTTGCAGTCAGAAACAGGTGAGTTGATCATGGGGAACCAGGATATGGCGGACCAATTGAATAACTACTTTGGTTCCGTCTTCACTAAGGAAGACATAAATGATCTTCCGGAAATAGCAGGGGCCCGCGGGTCAAAGGAGGTGGAGGAATTGAGTGAAATCCAGGTTAGTCGGGAAGTGGTGTTGGGTAAATTGAATGGATTAAAGGCCGATAAATCCCCAGGGCCAGATAGGCTGCATCCCAGAGTACTTAAGGAAGTAGCTCCAGAAATAGTGGATGCATTAGTAATAATCTTTCAAAACTCCTTAGATTCTGGAGTAGTTCCAGAGGATTGGCGGGTAGCAAACGTAACCCCACTTTTTAAGAAGGGTGGGAGAGAGAAAACGGGGAATTACAGACCAGTTAGCCTAACATCGGTAGTGGGGAAACTGCTAGAGTCAGTTATTAAAGATGGGATAGCAGCACATTTAGAAAGTGGTGAAATCATTGGACAAAGTCAGCATGGATTTACGAAAGGTAAATCATGTCTGACGAATCTTATAGAATTTTTCGAGGATGTAACTAGTAGCGTGGATAGGGGAGAACCAGTGGATGTGGTGTATCTGGACTTCCAGAAGGCTTTCGACAAGGTCCCACATAAGAGATTAGTATACAAACTTAAAGCACATGGCATTGGGGGGTTCAGTATTGATGTGGATAGAGACTGGCTGGCAAACAGGAAGCAAAGAGTAGGGAGTAAACGGGTCCTTTTCACAATGGCAGGCAGTGACTAGTGGGGTACCGCAAGGCTCAGTACTGGGACCCCAGCTATTTACAATATATATTAATGATCTGGATGAGGGAATTGAAGGCAATATCTCCAAGTTTGCGGATGACACTAAGCTGGGGTGCAGTGTTAGGTGTGAGGAGGATGCTAGGAGACTGCAAGGTGACTTGGATAGGCTGGGTGAGTGGGCAAATGTTTGGCAGATGCAGTTTAATGTGGATAAATGTGAGGTTATCCATTTTGGTGGCAAAAACGGGAAAGCAGATTATTATCTAAACGGTGGCCGATTGGGAAAGGGGGAGATGCAGCGAGACCTGGGTGTCATGGTACACCAGTCATTGAAGGTAGGCATGCAGGTGCAGCAGGCAGTAAAGAAAGCGAATGGCATGTTGGCTTTCATAGCAAGAGGATTTGAGTATAGGAGCAGGGAGGTTCTACTGCAGTTGTATAGGGTCTTGGTGAGACCACACCTGGAGTATTGCGTGCAGTTTTGGTCTCCAAATCTGAGGAAGGACATTATTGCCATAGAGGGAGTGCAGAGAAGGTTCACCAGACTGATTCCTGGGATGTCAGGACTGTCTTATGAAGAAAGACTGGATAGACTTGGTTTATACTCTCTAGAGTTTAGGAGATTGAGAGGGGATCTTATAGAAACTTACAAAATTCTTAAGGGGTTGGACAGGCTAGATGCAGGAAGATTGTTTCCGATGTTGGGGAAGTCCAGGACAAGGGGTCACAGCTTAAGGATAAGGGGGAAATCCTTTAAAACCGAGATGAGGAGAACTTTTTTCACACAGAGAGTGGTGAATCTCTGGAACTCTCTGCCACAGAGGGTAGTTGAGGCCAGTTCATTGGCTATATTTAAGAGGGAGTTAGATGTGGCCCTTGTGGCTAAGGGGATCGGGGTATGGAGAGAAGGCAGGTACGGGATACTGAGTTGGATGATCAGCTATGATCATATTAAATGGCGGTGCAGGCTCGAAGGGCCGAATGGCCTACTCCTGCACCTAATTTCTATGTTTCTATGTTACTCTATAATTCACTCACCTCAAATGCCCCCATTTGCTGCACAATTTCCCAGCCTCAGACCTCAGGGCGGCACGGTGGCACAGCGGTAGAGTTGCTGCCTCACAGCGCTAGAGACCCGGATTCGATCCCGACTACGGGTGCTGCCTGTGCGCAGCTAGAATGTTCACCCCGTGACTGCGTGGGTTTTCTCCGGGTGCTCCGATTTCCTCACTCATTCCAAAGACGTGCACGTTTGCAGGTTAATTAGCTTTGGTAAAATTGTCCCTAGTGTGTGTAGGATAGAACAAATGCATAGGGTGATCGCTGGTCAGTGGGACCCGGTGGGCTGAAGGCCTGGTTCCACGCTGTATGCCTAAACCAGGGGTGGGGAACCTTTTCATGGTGGAAGGCCGCATTACGTTAGCTGTAATCTAATAAGGCCGCATCCAAGAAACTTCAATTAGATATACTTCAAAATGTACATTATTTTGTTAAAATGGCCTGCATGGCTTACTAATGTTTTAATTGTGGGAAGTATATTTAGTTGAAACTTCTTTTACTCTTTGGTATTTTAAATAGGTTCATTTTAAGATTAAAATTAAAATAATAAAAGATGAACAAAAACATATTAATAATAATGGAAAGATTTGTTCTACAAAATTTGGATTCATTCAAAAGGCCGTACTTAATGGCTTAGAAGGCCGCAGGTTCGCCACCCTTGGTCTAAACTAAACTATACTAAACTAATTTAAACTGAGAAGAGAAAAGCAATTTAGTCCCGACAGCAGCTATGAGAGGGTTAGAGGGTTAGAAGTTGGTGATGGGTGAAACCAAGGAATTTCTCTGATGGGGTGAAGTAAATTGGAAATTTGGTGTAATTAAACTCAGATTGAGCCTTGAGATTTTCTCCATGGCAAGGGCCTGTCCCACAAGTATGTGACTGCATGCGGCAAGCGCGACCTAACGTGGTCGCTTGAGCCGTACGGCCTCGCAGGGCCGGTCCCACTTCGATTGTCGGAGCCGTATGAAGTTGTGCGGAGCTGGTCCCAACATCGCACCGTGCTCCGAAAAACTGACAGTTAAAAAATTCCGCGCGGCAATTGAGGCATTGAGGCCGTACGCACCGCCTCGACGGTCATATGCAGCGTCTCGATGCCGGACACAGCATCTTGACGTCGTACATCACGCGCAAACTTTCCTCGGACTTCGCTCGAACTTCACGTCACTCACTCGACCTCCGCGCGGCCCCCGCTTCCGGTTTGGTCGCGCTTGCCGCATGCAGTCGCATGCTGGTGGTACCGGCCCTGTACGTGGATCACTCAACCTCCGCGCGGCCCCCGCTTCCGGTTTGGTCGCGCTTGCCGCATGCAGTCGCGTGCTCGTGGGACAGGCCCTTAACGCATCACTAATGCTCAATCTGGTTTACAGGGAAGGGCAACGGAACTGAGACATTAAAATGTGCTTCCCTTTCCACAGATGCTGCCTGATCATCTGAGTGTTTACAACATGTTCTGTTTGTTGCCCAGTATTGCTAATGGTCAGGCACTTTTCAAATATTAGTAATCCAAGCGACAATTTTCAAGAATTAAATCTCATAAAATTACATTCGAGAAACAGGCCTTTGTACTTATCCACTGTGCACGCACGATTAGCTCACACTGACCTTTTCATTTACAACTGCTGCTTATTTTGCTTTCCATGCCATTTAGTTTTTTTTTCCTCTATATTTCCACTCTTGTTGTAAATAATATTTAGAGTCCTCTCAGCAAAAGCTCACAGGAAATATTTCCACACTAAGTATTCAAACCACTTCTGTAAATCTTTCTGGTTTTCATTGACCTCTGTTTCCACTTGGTTCCATCAAAACTGACCAGAGGAAACAAGCCGTCATAAACTTCGGGGATGGTGGTGCAGTGGTAGAGTTACAACGCCGGAGACCCTGGTTCGATCCCGACTACGGGCGCTGTCTGTATGGAGTTTGTACATTCTCCCCGTGACCTGCGTGGGTTTTCTCCGGGTATCTCCGGTTTCCTCCCACGCTCCAAAGACGTACAGGTTTGTAGGTTAATTGGCTTGGTCTAAGTGTAAATAGTTCCTAGTGCGTGTAGGATAGTGTGAGAGTGTGGGGGGTCGCTGGCCATCGCAGATTCGATGGACCGAAGGGCCTATTTCTGTGCTGTATCTCTGAACAAAACTAAACTAAACAAAAATCATAATTTTCCTTGTTAGACCCTTTTGTAAGTTTGAAGGTCTCTAGTAAGGCCAATTCTCCAGCCTTCTTCGATTTGGTAGCAAAGATCTAATTCCTGGAGTCCCGACTTTCAGAGTTAATTGCAATAGGTTCTAAAATGTCCCGTCATTTGCTGTGTAAAAAGTATCTGAACAGTTAATAGTTCAACGGTGCTTTATTTGTCATGGATGCCACTGCACATTGAGATTATTTTTACGCATATTACACATGCGGGCGCCGCCATTTTAGGTGCCATTCTTCAAAGTCCACAGTCCGGTCGGCCCTCCGGCCATCTTTGTGTTCAAAGTCCAAAGTCCGGGACTGACCAAATAGAAGCACAGCTCTGGAGTAGGAGTGGGGGGGGGAGAGGGCTGTAATGTGGGTGGGGAAGAGCGGGAGTGACATGGTTAGGGGGGGATGGGGAAGGGTCAGTGGAGCAGCCACTGAGATTAGCAAGGCTGGAGAAGGGTTTCGGCCCGAAACGTCGCCTATTTCCTTCGCTCCATAGATGCTGCTGCACCCGCTGAGTTTTTCCAGCAATTTTGTCTACCAAAGATGGTGATCTAGATGGGGGGGGGATCTTATAGAAACTTACAAAATTCTTAAGGGGTTGGACAGGCTAGATGCAGGAAGATTGTTCCCGATGTTGGGGAAGTCCAGAACAAGGGGTCACAGTTTAAGGATAAGGGGGAAGTATTTTAGGACCGAGATGAGAAAATCATTTTTTACACAGAAAGTGGTGAATCTGTGGAATTCTCTGCCACAGAAGGTAGTTGAGGCCAGTTCATTGGCTATATTTAAGGGGGAGTTAGATGTGGCCCTTGTGGCTAAAGGGATCAGGGGGTATGGAGAGAAGGCAGGGATGGGATACTGAGTTGGATGATCAGCCATGATCATATTGAATGGCGGTGCAGGCTTGAAGGGCCGAATGGTCTACTCCTCCACCTATTTTCTATGTTTCTATGTTTCTATGTTGCTCTGCTCCGTTGACATGACTTTTGAAGAATGCAACAAATTCTGCTCTTTTGTTGATCTATCTAGCAGCAAGAAAGAATGCAAGTTTAAATAGTTAAAGTGGAATGAGGAATGCGCGGTGGAATGTATAGAAAAACGAGAGGCCTGCTGACATTTGATTTTAGTATCATCGCTGGGCCTCACTCAAATGGTCCCGGCATGTTGCCTTATAGAGAAAGGTCAGTAGACAATAATTCTTTGTTCACAATCCCAGAGTAACAGTGAAAGAAATATGTCCATCTCTAATTTGTTGCTAATCAGATGTGTTAGGTCTTTATTACAAGTGCCTGTAACTACCACAAGTCAACCTATTAGAGTATTTTCTCATCGCTGCATGCCATTATTCAACTTTGCAATGCCAAACTAAAAACTAAAAACAATTTGTCCTTGAGGAAGCTTGCAAAAGATGTGGATAAACTCACTCAAATTATACAGAGCGTATAATAGGACATTGTGATAATAACGTGTTTTAATAACTCAGGTATAAACTCAACAAACGCAATTCCAATTCTCCACAAATTTAGAAAGCGGCAAATTATTCAGGAAGCAATTAGCAGTATACAATTTATTCTTTTACAAGATAATAGGCACTTGACAGTTTAGGAGCTGTATTCCCAGAAGTTTATATTAATCCAAAAATTGATTTGAATCAAGAAAATTTCTAAAAAACAAAGTTAATTAGATTTTTGACTACTGGAGTGGCAGCTAATTATATTTTACAACTGCTGAATCAAAAACAAAAGTGTCCATTATTGTTAAACCCATATAATGGCATCATAATCCTCAGGCCTAAATAAAATGAAGTTGCAACATATTAATACTTAAGCTTCAGAGCGTAACATTTCTGAGAGAGCTGCTTCACGTAAAGGCAGATGTAAAACCGTCATTTACAGTACATCTGATGAGCCTTCTAATTAACTGAACTATTTACAACACTGTGGTCCTCTACAACCAGTTTCTCCATTATCTTGACAGTCAACAAACTAGTCCCATTACAGCAAAGCAGATCTAATGCCCCAGGCAAAGCTGTTTGCTACCGCAAATTGTCTTGACGATACAAGTCAGTGCAATAATCAGCTGCTCTCAGCATTATCAAAACACAACATTTCCCAGACCATACCTGAAGCTTCTTCCACATAACCATCAGGCTATTAAACACTACAGCCTCCAAATAAGCTCTGAATAACATTGACTTGGGGGCATTGGTTTGTCTTTTTGCACTATTGTTGTTTGTATTATGTGTATGTATGTAAGTATGTGTGTACGTATGTATGTAACATTCAAAGTAACATTAGCAAATTTGCAGATGACACAAAGCTGGGTGGCAGTGTGAACTGTGAGGAGGATGCTCGAAGAATGCAGGGTGACTTGGACAGGTTGGGGGAGTGGGCAGATGCATGGCAGATGCAGTTTAATGTGGTTAAATGTGAATTTATCCACTTTGATAGCCAAAAAAGGAAGGCAGATTATTATCTAAATGGTGTCAAGTTGGGAGAAGGGGAAGTACAATGGGATCTGGGGTGTCCTTGTTCATCAGTCAATGAAAGTAAGCATGCAGGTACAGCAGGCAGTGAAGAAAGCAAATGGCATGTTGGCCTTCATAACAAGAAGAGTTGAGTATTGAAGCAAAGAGGTCCTTCTGCAGTTGTACAGGGCCCTAGTGAGACCACACCTGGAGTATTGTGTGCACCTGAAACATTACCTATCCATTTTCTCCAGAGATATGTAGGAAGGAGCTGCAGATGCTGGTTTAAACTGAAGATAGACACAAATTGCTGGAGTATCTCAGCGGGACAGGGAGCATCTCTGGAGAGAAGGAATGGGTGACGTTTTGAATGAGACCCTTCTTCAGACTAGTCTGCTCTAGTCTGAAGATCTAGACGTCTGAAGATCTAGACTAGTCTGAAGATGGGTCTCGACCCGAAACGCCACCCATTCCTTCTCTCCGGAGATGCTGCCTGTCCCACTGAGTTACTCTTGCACTTTGTGTCTATCTCCGGCACACTATCAGTTTTGGACGTGCTGAGATTCAGCATTCGATTATGAGCTTCCTGCACAGCGCTTTGGCGTGGAAACGCAGTGTGTGTATTTGAGACATCCAGCGCTATGACATCCACCCATGACAGTGTAAGTGCAACCGGGACAAGTCTCTGGAAGAGTGACGCTGCTGGTGTCTTGAGAGAGCTTGTGACTCAGTGTAGATGGGGGTCAGGAAAAGTCAGTGTGGTTTTATGAATAGATCTATTGTCTGACTTGTCACCATCTGTATCACTGATCCCAACACACAAAACATTTAAAAAGCCAAGAGCCAAGAGAGAGGTCATTCTAATGGTAAAATAACTGAAAGCGCTGCAAAAATGTGGTCTGTAAATTACTGTTTTTGGGTTTATACAGGATATTCAGAATCTTGTGAATATCTCAGTTTCAATTTAGTTTATTGTCACGTGTACCGAGGTACAGGGAAAAGCTTTTGTTGCGTGCTTTCCAATCACCGGAAAGACATGATTACAACAGAGCCATTTACAGTGTGTAGATACATGATAAGGGAATAACGTTTAATGCAAGAAACATTTGATCAAGGATAGTCCGATGGTCACCAATGAGGTAGATAGTAGTTCAGCACTGCTCTCTGGTTGTGGTAGGATGATTCAGTTTAGTTGTACTTTGAAATCTTCATATATATATTTATAATATATTTCTCGGGGGATGCTGGCTGACCTGCTGAGTTACTCCAGCACTTTGTGTCTATCTTTGGTATAAACCAGCATCTGTAGTTCTTTGTTTCCACACTATGTTGGTGATTATGTTGGCTGCTTTTCCAAGGCAGTGTGAAGTGTAGATGGAGTCAATGGTGGGAGGTCTGGTCCGTGCGATGGACTGGGCTACATCTAAAACTCTCAACAATTTAAGAAGCTAACAATGAATGAAGCACTTGTCTTGTTGAGCTTTGGAAGGCCAGTCTATCTTGGATATTAACTTTAGCTGCACGTGTAGGGGTACTGCTAGTTACTTCCCAATTCAATATTGCTGAATGGGCCCCACCATTAATTCTTCCACAGGACGGGCACGGTGGTGCAGCGGTAGAGTCGCTGCCTCACAGTGCCAGAGATCCTGGTTCGATCCTGGCTACAGGTGCAGTCTGTACGGAGTTTGTTCCTTCTCCCCGTGACTGTGTGGGTTTTCTCCAGATGCTCTGGTTTCCTACCACATTCCAAAGACCTACAAGTTTGTAGGTTAATTGGCTTCAGCTAAAATTGTCCCCAGTGAGTAGGCTCATGCTAGTGTCTGGGGTGATCACTGGTCGGTGTGATAAAGGGACTTTTTCCTCACTCTATCTTAAAAGTCTAAAGACTTAGCCATAGCTGTCTAATAGCTGACTAAAGTCGCTCATTCAGAATGGGTGACTCACATCTGAGTTACTCTTGGTGTTAGGTCTGCCAATAATGGCTTCATTTAGTTTAGTTTAGTTTAGAGATACAGTGCAGGAACAGGCCCTTCGGCCCATCGAGTCCGCGCCGACCAGCGATCCCTGCACATTAACACTACCCTACACACACTAGAGACAATTTTACATTCATAACAAGCCAATTAACCTACAAATCTGTACGTCTTTGGAGTGTAAGAGGAAATCAAAGATCTCGGTGAAAACCCACGCAGATCACGGTGAGAGCATAGAAACTCCATACAGACAGCACCCATAGTCAGGATCGAACCCGGAACCCGGGGCTCTGGCGCTGTAAGGCAACAACTCTACTGCTGCGTCACCGTGCTGCCCTTAGTAACTGAAATAAAATCATCAGTCAAATTCCGCAGACTGAAAACTGAGTGTTAGTCCCTAACCGATCCTTCAGCATCAGATTACCGAACCTCCGAGCTGATTTTTACATCGAGCAAAATCTTGAAAATTCATCTGTAGAGGAATTTACGGTAAAAATTCACTGCTATTTTTTAATATTCTATCGTAAAAGAGCCAAATGCGTCATTTAGTTGCTGGATGGCTCAGCTTGCTTGTGGCTTCCAAAGAAGATTGTTTCTCCTTTGGAATGTAAAATGAAACGAAATGCTGAAAGTTTCAATTTTAATGAAGTCTTTTGTTAAACTTAAAAGTTACGAGATAGCCCGGTCATAGCAGAACATTAGGTTCAGCATTTCTGCTCTGAAGTTTGAATCCATGTGTTGATTGATAACACATCTGAGTCCTTCTTGGAGTAATAATGGCTTAATTAACTGAAATATAATCATCATACTAACAAATGCACTTGTGGTGTGGAATTATTTGCCTCAGAAGGCTGTGGAGGCGGTCAATTGATATTTTTAAGGCAGAGATAGATAGATTCTTGATTGGTGCAGGTGTCAGGGGTTATGGGGAGAAGGCAGGAGAATGGGGTTAGGAAGGGGAGATAGATTGGCCATGATTGAATGTCGGAGCCGACTCAGTCTGAAGAAGGGTCTCAACCCGAAATGTCATCCATTCCTTCGCTCCAGAGATGCTGCCTGCCCTGCTGAGTTACTCCAGCATTTTGTGTTTATCTTTGTCGGAGTAGACTGGATGGGCCGAATGGCCTAATTCTGCTCCTATCCCTTATGCAACAAAAATTGTGAAGACGCCTTGTAAATTTGTATTCCACAAGATGGCACGGTGTAGATGGCATGAAGCCATTACACAGACCAGACCTCCCACCATTGACTCCATCCACACTTCACCTTGCCTTGGAAAAGCAGCCAACATAATCAACGACTTAGTGTGGAAGCAAAGAACTGCAGGTGCTGGTTTATATCAGACGCAAAGTGCTGGAGTAACAGCAGGTCAGGCAACATCTCCCGAGAAATATATTAGAGATATACTTCTGTAGAGTTCAAAGTAGATATTCACATGAATCTGAGTATTCTGAATAAAGCCTGTTCTCTGAGATCTTCAGTTTCCTCCCACACTCCAGATGTACAGGTTTGTTAGGTTAATTGGCTTGGTCTAAATATAATTTCTACGCTAGATTTCTAAATTCACGCTAGAGTTTAGAAGATTGAGGGGGGATCTTATAGAAACTTACAAAATTCTTAAGGGGTTGGACAGGCTAGATGCAGGAAGATTATTCCCGATGTTGGGGAAGTCCAGAACAAGGGGACACAGTTTAAGGATAAGAGGGAAGTCTCTTAGGACCGAGATGAGAATTTTTACACAGAGAGTGGTGAATCAGTGGAATTCTCTGCTACAGAAGGTAGTTGAGGCCAGTTCATTGGCTGGATTTAAGAGGGAGTTAGATGTGGCCCTTGTGGCTAAAGGGACCAGGGGGTATGGAGAGAAGGCAGGTATGGGATATTGATTTGGATGATCAGCCATGATCATATTGAATGGCAGTGCAGGCTCGAAGGGCCGAATGGCCTACTCCTGCACCTATTTTCTATGTTTCTATGTTTATATAACATGTAAAATTGTCCCTTATACGTGTAGGGTAGTGTTAATGTGCGGGGATCGCTGGTCGGTGTGGACTCGCTAGGGCCTGTTTTCCGCTGTGTATCTCTAAACTAAACTAAGCTTACACTAAATTTCCAATCGGGTTATTTTGTTTTTAATGTGTGAAAATGTTTCCATTGAGCTGAAGGAGATGGTGAGTAAAACTTACTGAGTCAGGTTATTAATGGAGTATTGAATTTATTATAAAACTGTCCCTTCAGGCTCTAATCAACTAGTGGCATAATCACCCACCTTGTTGTTGAAAAAGGCAAACTGATGTCGACTGATGGAACTGGTAAAACCAGGGCTTGTTTACCTTTCTGTGAAGTGGTTGTGACAGCGCACTGTGAAACGTGAAACAGGGACTAATGTGCTGAAAGCCCTTGAGGAGGCCCTGAGGGCAAGATGATGTCTCAAGCTGCACCATAGGCAGCATTTGCAGTCACTCCGCAGCCTTGGTCTAGAGTGTATTTAAATCTTGTTTGCCCTTTGCAACATGGTTTCACTTTGCGCAAATGGCATAATTCATCTTAAAAAGGCAAAGGATGTTAAGCGGAGTTTTAACTTAGTTTAGTTTTGTCTAGTATAGAGATACAGCGCGGAAACAGGCCTTTTGGCCCCCCCCGGGTCTGCGCCGACCAGCGATCCCCGCACATCAACACTGTGCTACCCACTAGGGACAATTTTTACATTTACCAAGCCAATTAACCTACAAGCCTCTACGTCTTTGGAGTGTGGGGAGAATCCGAAGATCTCGGCGAAAATCCACGCAGGTCACGGGGAGAAGGTACAAACTCCGTACAGGCAGCGCCCGCAATCGGGATCGAACTCGGGTGTCCGGCGCTGCGTTTACTGTAAAACAGAAACACTGCCGCTGTGCCACCATGCTGCACAAACTTGCTCAAGAAGAGACAGATGAGGGACTGAAATAATGGCCCACATTTTACAGAAGACACAATAGAAAAAGTAACCACTTTGACTGCCCCTTGCACTCTAAAACTCACAGCAACTTTAGGGTTTTCTCCACAGTTCACAACGGAACGCTTAATTTTTTTCCCCAACTGATTCTGCTCTGCCCTACAGCCTGTGTCATTTCTTCACCACAATCCAGGGAAATCAGCTCAATTGGCAAATGTTTCTTTTTGCTTAATCAGTCTCACTTTAAATACTCTGTGGATGGCATGGTCAGTGTGCATGTTTCATGGCACAGTAAGCCTCAAATATACCTTCACCACCTCTGGCCCTATAAAGCACGTGCATCGCAATTACCTCATGCAAATATTCCACTTTATGATGGATTTAAAAATATTTTATGTTCCAAAAGTTCATGATCTTTCAGCTCCTGCATTGATCTTACTTTGATCTTTATTTAGCCATCTGTAAAATGTTTAAAATATTTATGGCGGCACGGTGGCACGGTAGAGTTGCCACCTTACAGCGCCAGAGACCCGCATTCGATCCTGTCCATGGGTGCTCTCTGTACGGTGTTTTCTCAGGGTCTCGACCAGAAACGTCGCCTATTCCTTCTCTCCATAGATGCTGCCTCGCCCGCTGAGTTTCTCCAGCATTTGTGGTCTACCTTCGATTTTTCCAGCATCTGCAGTTCTTTCCTAAACCTGTATGTTTAGTTTAGTTTAGAGAAACAACGAGGAAACAGGCCTTTCAGCCCATCGAGTCCCCGCTGATGAGCCATCCCTGCACACTAACACTATCCCACATACACGAGGGACAATGTTACATTGATACCAAGCCAATTAACCTGCAAACCTGTACGTGTTTGGAGTGTGGGAGGAACCCGCATGTCTACATGTAGAATGTAGATGGACCAGAGGAGCAAGAGAAAGCCCACGTGGTCACGGAGAGAACATACACACTCCATACACACCATGCCCGCAGTTTTGGTCTTCAAACTTGAGGAAGGACATTCTTGCTATTGAGAGAGTGCAGCGCAGGTTTACAAGGTTAATCCCCGGGATGGCGGGACTATCATATGTTGATAGGGTTGGAGTGGCTGGGCTTGTATACTCTGGAATTTGGAAGGATGAGAGGGTATTTTATTGAAACATATAAGATTATTAAGGGTTTTGACATGCTAAAGGCAGGAAACATGTTCCCGATGTTGGGGGAGTCCAGAACCAGGGGCCATAGTTTAAGTGGTAAGACTAAGTGGTCGGCCATTTAGAACGGAGATGAGGGAAAACATTTTCACACAGAGAGTAGTGAGTCTGCGGAATTCTCTGCCTCAGAGGGCGGTGGAGGCTGGTTCTCTGGATGTGTTCAAGAGAGAGCTCTTAAGGATAGCGGAGTTAAGGGATATGGGGAGAAGGCAGGATCGGGGTACTGATTGTGGATGATCAGCCATGATCACATTGAATGGTAGTGCTGGCTCGAAGGGCCGAATGGCCTACTCCTGCACCTATTGTCTATTAGTTCAACTTGGCATCATGTTCGGCACCAGCATTGTGGGCTGAAGGGCCTGTTCCTGTGCTGTACTGTTCTGCGTTCAATCGGAGCAGGCTGAATCCTTTCAATTACGTTTCGAGAAGAGTGTGTTTTTGTAAAGAATTGGAACGTTCCGCTGACTGAATTCGCCACTGGGCATTTTTTCTTGGGCCCACTCAATTCAACCAGTTTACAATCAGGATTTATTGATACCAAATGTGTCCCTGCTCATTAAATGAAAGATTGACAGGAGAGGGTAACATGTCCTGCTGATGTTACCTGCACCCATGGTGTGGAGATTAAATTAGTCATATATACAGCTGGCACTTAGGGCTGAAACATTGGAGCAAACCACAGATCAAATTGGGTGGGAAGAGCTATTGGATCCAATTTTGGAAAGGGGAGTGCAGCTCTTCATAATCACGAGCCTTAATGAACTTTCAGCTGATTATTGGTTTCCTAACGTTGAACGTACCCACATTGTTAACCCTCAGTGATCCGGTCCAGAGTTTCTGTTTTATATAAAGCGGTGGATTTGCTACCTCACAGCGCCAGAGACCCGGGTTCGATCCTGACTACGGGTGCTGTCTGTATGAAGTTTGTACGTTCTCCCTGCGTGGGTTCTCTAGGGCTTTCCTCCCTACCTCCCAAAGATGTTCAGGTTTGTTCGGAAAATTGGCTTCTGTAAATTGCCCCTAGTGTGTAAGGTGGAACTAGTGTGTGGGTGATCGATGATCAGCATGGACTCAGTGGGCTGAAGGGCCTGATTTCGCGCTGTAAAACTACACTACAGAAATAAAACGATTAATTGGTGGAAATCCATTGGTAGACAACTATTTGTTTAAGAACGAACTGCAGATGCTGGAAAATCGAAGGTACACAAAAAAGCTGGAGAAACTCAGCGGGTGCAGCAGCATCTATGGAGCGAAGGAAATAGGCAACGTTTCGGGCCGACGTTTCTGGCAACATGTTTACATGGACATGCAGATCTTTGTGCAGTAAAAACCTCCAGTACTCCAGGGAGTACAGAGAAGGTTCACCAGACTGATTCCTGGGATGGCAGGACTTTCATATGAAGAAAGACTGGATAGACTCGGCTTGTACACACTAGAATTTAGAAGATTGAGGGGGGATCTTATAGAAACTTACAAAATTCTTAAGGGGTTGGACAGGCTAGATGCAGGAAGATTATTCCCGATGTTGGGGAAGTCCAGAACTAGGGGTCACAGTTTAAGGATAAGAGGGAAATCTTTTAGGACCGAGATGAGAAAATCATTTTTTACACAGAGAGTGGTGAATCTGTGGAATTCTCTGCCACAGAAGGTAGTTGAGGCCAGTTCTTTGGCTATATTTAAGAGGGAGTTAGATGTGGCCCTTGTGGCTAAAGGGATCAGGGGGTATGGAGAGAAGGCAGGGATGGGATACTGAGTTGGATGATCATCCATGATCATATCGAATTGCGGTGCAGGCTCGAAGGGCCGAATGGCCTACTCCTGCACCTATTTTCTATGTTTCTTTTTTTCTAAATATAACCATCATCATTCTTCATTGAAAAGGAATATATGGTCATCATACGAGTGGTATGAATATTGACTTCTCTGGCTTCAAGTAACCTTTGCTTTCCCTCTCTCTCCATCCCTCCCCCATCCCAGTTCTCTGACTAGTTTCACTGTCCCCTGGTTTTTATTTAATGACAGTACGCCTCATTGTCACCTTCCCCTCAGCTATCAATGAACCATTCTACATTCTTTGAACTTTGTCCCCCTTGATTTCTCATTTTCACACCTTGCGCTTCCATACCTCTATGCCTCCTTCTCACCTGACTATCAGTCTGAAGAAGGGTCTTGACCCAAAATGTCACCCATTCCTTCTCAACAGAGATGCCGCCTGTCCCGCTGAGTTACGCCGGCATCTTGTGTAAACAGCATCAACAGTTCCCTCATACACACTGGTTATCATATATGTTAGTCCTGGGCTCCATGACAGCAGAAGAAGATACATGCTTCATTGACAGAGAATCCAGTACAATTCTGGAGGAGCAATATCCTGAACCTTTCCCTGCCAAGAAGGTAGGAGGCCTGACATTTGTTCTTGCCAAGGGCTATAGTGTCTGAGAAGACACAGGACACCGTCCAGACCTGAGATACGACTCTACAGCCAGTGTCGGGGCCAGTTTTCACCCTGAAACTTGAGTGGCATCTCAACTCTTGAGAGGTCCTTAAAAGTGGGACCGAGAGAGACAGGAAGAGGAGCGGGAGAGGCAGGGAGGAGGCAGGAAAAAGTACAGTCAGCAGGGGTGCGGAGAGAGGGAGGGCTACGGAGACAGGGACAGAGGGAGGGGGTGAAAGCGAGCAAGGAAGGGGATAGAATGACATTTAAATAAAGAAAAGACTCACTTAAAAAATAAATTGATCACCAGCCAACACTGTAGGGGTTTTACTAACAGGACGAGTCAAGGACTTCGGGGCTGAATGAGGGCTTGTTCATTCACTCATTGTAAATTGTCAATGAGAAGCAATAAAAATATTGGGAAGAGTACGAGCTCTAAACACATGTACTACACATTGACAAGGGGCAAGCAGGATTTTAGCACACTCCACTACTTCATTTTGAATCCTCTGAGCTCGATTTATAATCAGACGATCATTGGAAATAGATTTTAATGCAGAATATGTTAAGATAATTGCCTGCATTGGTTGAAATATTGCTTTCGGATTTGTTTTAAAAGTTATATTGGAATATTTTGTCATTGACCATGCATTCAGTCCATGGTTCAGACTGTTTCTCGTGACTTTAGTCACTTCCAGTGAATGTTAACTAGTGACTTTATTACTTTTAATTCATTGCAGATGCAGACATCTTCTCTTGCCCAGTCTTGCTGCCCAATGGAACAAGCATTATCAGCCAAACTATATTGTCCCAAGCATTTCATTATTTTACATCTCCCTGCTGTGGTTCAGAAACAAAACTCTGCCAATCTGAACTGATTACATGCATGGTTTCACGATATTTCAGAGGGCTTTGTAGCCAATTAGGTTTGCGTGCAAAGTCTGTGGATGTGGAGAGGATGTTTCCACTAGTGGGAGAGTCCAGAACCAGAGGGCACAGCCTCAGAATAAAAGGACGTACCTTTAGAAAGGAGATGGGGAGGAATTTCTTTACTCAGATGGTGGTGAATCTGCGGAATTCATCGCCACAGAAGGCTGTGGAGGATGTCAATGGATATTTCCAAGGCAGAGATTGCCAGAGACTTGAAACGTTGCCTATTTCCTTCGCTCCATAGATGCTGCTGCCCCTGCTGAGTTTCTCCAGCACTTTTGTCTACCTTTGACAGAGACTTGATTTGAAAAGGGAGTCAAGGGTTATGGAGAGAAGTTAAGGGAATGGCGTTGGGAGACTGGTGTCTGGAGAAGGGTCTTTCCCCTGACTCTAATCTGAAGAAGGGCCTCAACCCAAAACGTCACCCATTCCATCTCTCCAGAGATGCTGCCCATCCCGCTGAGTTTACTCCAGCTTTCTGTGTCTTCCTGTGGTTTAAACCAGCATCTGCTGTTCCTTCCTACACATCACTTCACTTTCCATTCTGCAATCATGCAGATGTGTCTTTCAGGCACACTGAGACAGATGTTGACAAGAGGAAAAAAGCATAATTGAAGACAGTCAATTTATGGGGTGGTTGATGGAGTTGGGAAAAGGGATGAGTAATGCAATGGGATAACCTGATCTGTTCTTAACGGGAAAAGCATGTTCCAACCACCCCCTGTGTGAAATGAGGTAAAACAGCTGATGATCCCACACATCTCTAACTTGTTCCACCGTGACATTATGTTGTTATAAATGACTGCTGCACTCTTAGAATTATATTGCAAAGATGCACTTTTTGGGTTTAGTTAACAGTACGTTATATATTGTCCAGGACTTCTGTTGGAGATTGATAGATTCTTGAATAGTACGGGTGTCAGAGGTTGTGGGGAGAAGGCAGGAGAATGGGGTTGAGCGGCAAAGATAGATCAGCCATGATTGCATGGCGGAGTAGAATGGCATAATTCGACTCCTAACGAATATGAACTTATGAAATATAATTTTACAAACGCCACAGATCTGAAAATAAAAGCAGACTCTATGACATTACTTTAGGCAGAAGTCAGCATCTATGGTGGTGGAGCCATAGAGTTCCTGCCTTGCATCACTTATAGCGCCAGAGACTTGGGTTCGATCCCTGCTACGGGTGCTTGTCCGTATGGAATTTGTACGTTCTCCCCATGACCTGCATGGGATTTTCTCCGAGATCTCCAGTTTCCTCCCACACTCCAAAGACGTGCAGGTTTGTAGGTTAATTGGCTTGATATAAATGTAAAAATGATCCCTAGTGTAGGGCAGTGTTAATGTGCGGGGATCGCTGGTCGGTGTGGACTCGGTGGGCCGAAGGTCCTGTTTCCGCGCTGTATCTCTAAACTAAACTAACCTAAAAGAGTGCCTTACTTTATTTGCAATGATCCTGCACAGAATTTGGCCTAAAATGTTATCTATCTTTCTATAGTATTGAAGCTGAGAGATGTAGTGTGTATTCCCTGTTAACTACAGCATTCATTTAGAGGCACAAGCAGTTATTGGACAACACTGTATTTTTCATTACTTTAAGATGATTCCCATTTACACAACAGCACCGTCTGAGACTAAAGCACATAAGTGAATGTTTTATGTAACTTATATTATAACAGAAAATGCCTCTATGTTCTAAAATGCTTACAAACTGCTTTTAGCTTTGTATTTACAGATAAATGAAAACAAAATATATCAAAGTAAGCGATATCATCTTTATTTGAAAGTATTCTCTGATATATTAAATATGTTATTTTTATAGTTGGATTATTGCATTTGCTTAGTATTAACGAGTTTGCTTTTATGCCAAGCATTTAATACAATAAGCTGTTGTTAAGGGTAGGTACGAACAGCAGATACAGGTTTAAACCGAAGACACAAGAGAAGATCAGCGGGACAGGCAGCATCTCTGGTGAGAAGGAATGTGTGATGTTTCAAGTCAAGACCTTTCTTCAGACTGAGAGTCAGGGGAAAGGGAAACGAGAGATATAGACGATGATGCAGAGAGATATAGAACAACAAATAAGGGGTTTAATGAATAATGAATAAGGAATAAGAATAAGGGGTCGGCCATTTAGGACTGAGATGAGGAAACGCTTTTTCACCCTGAAAGTTGTGAATCTGTGGATATCTCTGCTACAGAAGGCAGTGGAGGCCAATTTGCTGGACGTATTCAAGAGAGAGTTAGATTTAGCTCTTAGGGCTAACGGAATCAATGGATATTGGGAGAAAGCAGGAACAGGGTACTGATTTTGGATGATCAGCCATGACTGTATTGAACGACGGTGCTGGCTCGAAGGGCCGAATGGCTTATGCCAGAACCCATTTTCTATACCTCTATTATACACAAAATGCTGGAGTAACTCAGTGGGACAGGCAGCATCTCTGCAGAGAAGAATGGGTGACGTTTCAGGTTAAGACCCTACTTCAGACCTCCTTATCGTTTTCTCTGGGAAGGGGTCCTCACCACCCAGTGACGACCCCTTCTCCCCTCTCCACCAGTCCCCTTCCTCTTGGCCTCCCCCAAACAGCCTTCTACCCTGTTTAGACCCTTTTATTTCTCCTTCCCATGCAATACTCTACTTGACTGTAAGAAAAAAATGTTCACTGTGTTAACAGTTCACACATGACAATAAAAACATAATTGAAACATCACTGAAGAAGGATCTCGACCCAAAACGTCACCTATTCCTTCGCTCCATAGATGCTGCCTCACCCGCTGAGTTTCTCCAGCATTTTGTCTACCTTCGATTTTTCCAGCATCTGCAGTTCTTTCTTAAACATTGAAACATTGAAGCTCGGATGCCCTTACAAATGATGAGTAGATAATACCTGTTTTGTTCCTAAATATCACAAGATGATTCATAGGAGTGTTACCAAACAAAACTTAACATTAAGGCACCAAATCAGGTATTGGGGATTAAGACTAAATCCTCAGTCAGATCTACAGATTTTCGAGAGTTTTTAAAGTAGGAGTATGAATTAAATCTTTAGGCAAGGTTCACCTCTCTCCCTTCTTCTTCTTTAGGATTCTACAAATACAAGTTATTGCTTTTATAAAGCTATTGGCATGCTAATTGATTACATCACTGTGAAATGCCTTGGCTTAATGTTACACAAGTTCTAAGTTATTGCAGCTTCCTGTCCTGTTTTACCTTCCCCTCGTCTCCCAGAATGACAACAGGAGATCCTTTGACTTGTTTAGTTTAGATTAGAAATACAGCATGGAAACAGGCCCTTCAGCCCACTGGGTCTGCACCGACCAGCGACCCCCGCACACTAGCACGATCCTACATACACTCGGGGCAATTTATATCTTACATATTACAATTTACATTTATACCAAGCCAATTAACCTACAAACCTGCACGTCTTTGGAGTGTGGGAGGAAACCAAAGATCTCAGAGAAAACCCACGCTGGTCACAGGGAAAACATGCAAACTCCATACAGACAGCACCCGTAGTCAGGATCAAACCCGGGTCTCTGGTGCTGTAAGGCAAACACTGTGCCATCATGCTGCCCTCTGTCAGATTTTCCCTCTATCTTGAGGAGAAAAACCCTAACTTCTCCCATCAATAACAATTACAACAAATACATCTTTCCATAACCTAACAAGATAAAGTTAACCCAAAGATAGACACGAAAAGCAGGAGTAACTCAGCGGGTCAGACAGCATCTCTAGAGAAAAGGATTCGGTGACGTTTCAGGTCGAGAACCTTCTTCCTAGAAATAAAGTTAAACGCTCTAAATTACAAAACAGGCTCAGATGCAGAACCATTACCTGACATTACCCAGTGACATTACCCGGTTCTTACCCATCCATTTTATGTCTGCGACCTTAAACTGAGAGAAGCTGGAAATAAGTGTGTAAATGACTGCTGATGTACAGTTTATAGACAAACCATCCATTGGTGTAAGGTGTGGCTAACCTGCTTTGTTTCATCATCTAATTGATGCTACAGGAAGCAAGAATGAAATTTGTACATAAGACCTGTCTGTGTATTAGTGCTTTGGGAGATTGAGTTACTGACTTTTTTTTAAATTTATTTCGCATTTCCTTGTCCATATGAGAGGCTTCCTCTTTAAACCTGAACATGGCTTGCCACTGGAGAAAGTCAAAGGGTAAAGGTCAAGGTTCTATTCCAGGGCACCAGTGGGACAGATCAAATGATGCAACAGGACAGGATGTGGTTTTATTGGCTTCACCTTGCACTGAACGTTATTCCCTTGTCGTAAGGTCATGTGATAGGAGTAGAATTAGGCCATTCAGCCCATTGAGTCTACTCCGCCATTCAATCATGGCTGATCTATCTCTCTCCCCTAAACCCATTCTCACCATAACCTTCTCACCATAACCTCTGACACCCGTACTAATCAAGAATCTAACAAATTCTGCCTTAAAAATGTGCATTAACTTGGCCTCCACAGCTGTCTATAGCAATGGATTCCAGAAATTCCTCCTCACCTCCTTTCTAAAGGTACATCCTTTCATCCTGGGGTGGGAGATTGCAACCTTCACATGGTCCACCCTGTTTCAACTAATGCAATCAACCTGACGTGCATAAACATGATCAAATAGAACAAGTTGACCTACAACTTTAGGCTGTGCACGCCATACGCAAGAAGAAGATCCTTCTATTCTGGTTATAGATATAATTATAATAAAATATATGACTTTGGATTATTAAACATTTTCCTGCACTACTGGCAAAAACTTGAAAGTATTTAGGTAAATATTAGAAAGGGCAGCATGGTGGCACAGCGGTAGAGTTGTTGCCTTACAGCGCCAGAGACCTGGGTTTGATCCTGACTATGGCTGCTGTCTGTACAGAGTTTGCACGTTCTCCCCGTGGCCTGTGTGGGTTTTCACTAGGATCTCCGGTTTCCTCCCACACTCCAAAGATGTACACGTTTATAGTTTAATTGGTTTGGTACCATTGTAAATGTGTGCAGGATAGTGTATGTGTGTGGGGATAGCTGGTTGGCGCAGACTCGATGGGCCGAAGGGCCTGTTCCAGCCCGATATCTCTAAACTGAACTAAGTTATACAAAACTAAACTAAACCAGACAATTGAGTTATTGGACTATTTGCAGTAAAAATGTGTCTTTTAAATAGTTTATCATTCTTTTAAAGGACACTTTAAATGGAACTTTTAAGATGTTTATCATCATTTGGATAGGCACGTGGATAGGAAAGGTTTTGACGGCTATGGATCAAAGGCAGGCAGGTGGGACTAGTGTAGATGGGGCATCTTGTTGGGCCGAAGGGCCTGTTTCCATGCTATATGACTATGACTGTGAAAATGACTAAGCAGGAACAGTACTGAAAAAACAATGGCAATTGCAGATGCTGGTTTAAACACAAAATGCTGGAGTAACTCAGCAGGACAGGCAGCATCTCTGGAGCGAAGGAATGGGTGACGTTTCGGGTCGAGACCCTTCCTCAGAAACATGGTCATGTTCCAACTTGACTCAGGTGGGCGGCGCGGCTCTGGCCAGCAGCGGCCTCTGCAGTCTGTCCGCGTTTTTATTAGTTTCTGTCTGTGTTTTTTGTAATGTTTTTTTGTTACTATGGCTGCTTGGGGTGTGTGTGTGGGGGGGTGGGGGTGGGGTGGGAGGGGGGGGGTTTTCACTTTAAATCTCTCCCTGCACTGGAGACCCCGAGATTTACTCGTTCGGGTTTCCGTTGTCGTTGGGGCCGCAACGAGGAGCAGCCTACAACAGGAAGAAGCCGGAGACTCTGGTGCTACAACTCACCGTCGCCGTCGCGGAGCTGGCCGAGGTCAGAGTGGGTGGAGCGGTGGAGGAGCGTTGCTGCTGCTGCTGCTGCGGCCCGACCGGAGAGTCGGAGGCTAAAACGACAGGTCGGTGGACGGCGGCACCGGGAGCCCGCGGCTCCCTGGAGGGAGACCGCTTTTCAGGGCTCTCGCAACGGCGACTTCCCCCGCCCGAGTTGCGGGGTTGAAGAGCTCCTGGAGCGGGGCCTGACACCACTGCCCCGCGCGGCTTGGAATGGCCGCGGGACTCTGCGAGCGCACGCCGGGGGCTCTAACACCAAGACCCGGTGTGCGACCTCGCACCACCTGGCGTGGCTTTAATGGCCGCGGGACAATCGCCATCGCCAGCCGGGGGCTTTGGCTTTGACTCTGACATCGGGGGGGGGAGAGTGCAGTGGAGAGATAAGTTTTTTTGGCCTTCCATCACAGCGATGTGATGGATGTTTATGTAAATCATGTTGTGTCTTGGGTCTATGTGTTTGTATGTATGGCTGCAGAAACGGCATTTCGTTTGGACCTCAAGGGGTCCAAATGACAATAAATGTATCTTATCTTATCTTATCTTATCTTAGGTGGTAAGAATTGATTTTGAACAGATATCAATCCTCTGTTGGTGTGTGTCTTGGTTCTTTTCTTGTATGGCTGCAGAAACCAAATTTCGTTTGAACCTCATGTGAGACAAATAAAAGGTATTGTATTGTATTGTATTGTATTTGGATTTACATTTTGTTTTGAGCCTGTGGTGTAACATTCTTCTGATGCAATAATAACGTTGCCTCAGTAAAAATGATGATTTCGATTTCTTTAATTTAAACCTACGGATAACCGAGAAGAGGTTTTCAGTTTATTTGCCGTATAAAATAAGACCAAGTGCAGGAAAATATTATGAACAGCAAATGAAATGATTTCTGGAGTTTAGCGATGGTAGTTAGGACAATATAAATAGTTGGTGTAATAAGCTGGAACGAGTCCATGCTAAAACCATCTTCCACACACATGTAAAGATAAAAGGCTACAAGTGGAGGAAACTCCAAATAGGGAGTGAGTCCCCAGTGAGAGGTTGGCAAGAAACAGACTATGATTTGCCAAGAGATTGAAGGACAGGATGTTAACAGCAGCAGGTGTTGGACATTACTTGACCCTTGGGTGCCTGGATTTTGACATTTGAACTTAAGCTTCTAATTTAAGACTTCACTTCAGCTCATCCATGACTGAATCAAAACCTGATCGAACTCAGACTCTGCGCTGGACCAAAGGCTTCACTTTCCATTTACTGCCAACTTCAGCACTGAAGGATTCCTCGCTCGGATTAGAGCAAGCATGGTTTGCCGAAGATTGGCGCAAAATGCTGGAGTAACTCACTGGGGCAGGCAGCACCTCTGGAGAGAAGGAATGGGTGACGTTCTGTGGCAGAGAATTCCACAGATTCACAACTCTCTGGATGGAAATGTTTTTCCTCATCACAGGCCTAAATGGCCTAACCCCTTATTCTTAATCATTCATTATTCATTCTATCCTGTATTCATTAGTTCAGTATCTCTCTGCACTATCGTCTATATCTCTTGTTTCTCTTTCCCCTGACTCTCAGTCTGAAGAAGGGTCTTAACCTGAAACCCATTCCTTCCCTCCAGGGATGCTGCCTGGCCTGCTGAGTTATCCCAGCAGTTTGTGTCTATCTTTGGTGTAAACCAGCATCTGCAGTTCGTTCCTACAGATATTTCTGTGCACAGTCTGACTCTTTCCTTGCGACTTGATAATAACTAGTTTTGCCAGCTTCTAAGGGTGGCACGGTGGCGCAGCGGTAGAGTTGCTGCCTTTCAGCGCCAGAGACCCGGGTTCGATCCTGACCACAGGTACTTGTCTGTACGGAGTTTCCACCTTCTCCCCGTGACCTGCGTGGGTTTTCTCCAGATCTCCAGTTTCCCCCCACATTAGAAAGGCGTACAGGTTTGTAGGTTAATTGGCTGTGTGTAAATGTAAAATCGTCCCTAGTGTGTGTAGGATAGTGTTAATGTGCAGGGATCACTGGTCGGTGCGGACTCGGTGAAGGGGTCTGTTTCCATGCTGTAACTCCAAACTAAACTAAACACAAATCTAACCGCAAGAGAGTGTTTGTTTCTGCTGTGTTACCCACCAACTGGCATCTTTAGTCCTCCAACACTTCTAGAAACTTATAAAATTCTTAAGGGGTTGGACAGGCTAGATGCAGGAAGATTGCTCCCGATGTTGGGGAAGCCCAGGACAAGGGGTCACAGCTTAAGGATAAGGGGGAAATCCTTTAAAACCGAGATGAGGAGAACTTTTTTTCACACAGAGAGTGGTGAATCTCTGGAACTCTCTGCCACAGAGGGTAGTTGAGGCCAGTTCATTGGCTATATTTAAGAGGGAGTTGGATGTGGAGTTGGATCTAGGGATTCTTAGCCCACCGATTAGCTTGTCACTCAGAGGCAGGGAGTAATAGCCACACCAATCCTAGTGGCCACCAACGAGGCACACCACAGATTACAGAGAGCCTGAAGGTCCACCTGCAGTTTTAACAGTTTATCTGCAAAACCTGGGCGAGAGATTCTGCAGACACTCTAAATTAAAATATTAAGCAGTTCGGTGAAAGACACCTTCAGGTGGTGGCACGGTGGTGCAGCGATAGATTTGCTGTCCTAGAGCGTCAGAGACACAGGTTTGATCATGACTACAGGTGCTGGCTCGAAGGGCCGAATGGCCTACTCCCGCACCTATTGTTTATTGCCTATTGTCTATTCCTCCCACACTCGAACTATGTCCAAGTTTATAACGTAATTAGCTTTGGTAAAAATGTCTAAATTGTTCCAAGTGTGCAGGATAGTGTCAGTGTACGAAGTGCTCGCTGGTCGGCACGGACCTGGTGGGCCGAAGGGCCTGCTATAGTGCTGCATCTCCAAAGTCTAAAATCTAAAGTCTAAAGAAGTGCTGCATCTCCAAAGACTAAAATCTAAAGTCTAAAGAAGTGTCCCGACCCGAAACGTCACCCACCCTTTTCCCTCCAGAGATGCTGCCTGACCTGCTGAGTTACTCCAGCACTTTGTGTCTATCTTTCGTCTACACCAGCATCTGCAGCTCTTGTTTCTATAAGAAAGATAAGCTCCTGGAAGCTTCTGAAGGTGTTGAACTTCCATCAAAAGTGGCCTCTTCTGATACAGCTGAAAAGATTATACATTTGAAATATTAATTCTACCTGACTACCTGAGTATTTCTAGCATTTTATGCTTTCATCCCAGGCCAACCAATTCTGATTCCTGACACTGGGACTCCAAGTAATGTGTGTGTATGATTCTTGTTATTCCTCTATTGATTTTTTTTCTAGGAAGCAACATTACACCACACTTCATAGAAAGCTACTAGGTTCAGCCTTGTTCTTCATGTCGAAAAGC
Source organism: Leucoraja erinaceus (assembly GCF_028641065.1). Lineage (NCBI taxonomy): Eukaryota > Metazoa > Chordata > Chondrichthyes > Rajiformes > Rajidae > Leucoraja > Leucoraja erinaceus. The sequence continues at coordinate 3,317,488 of NC_073409.1, read as the reverse complement.
AATCTATCAAGCCGACAAGACACAGAATTTCTCAACGAGTTTTGAACCGTTGTTACACTTTTCCTGCTCAGTGGTTTTTAGTTTGAGTTGAAAAATACAACGTGGAAACAGGCCCTTCAGGGTACTGATTGTGGATGATCAGCCATGATCACATTGAATGGCCATGCTGGCACGAAGGGCCGAATGGCCTACTCCTGTCTATTATACTATTTGTTAATGTGCACTATGCATCTTCGATGGCAGTCCATAACACTGGTCTTATTCTTGGGACAAGAGTGTTGTCGTTGTCCTATCACCACTTGCTGAAGGCATTAATTAACTCTAACGGGGCCCAACCAGAAACGTCACCCGTCTGAAATTCCCGTCTGATGCAAAAACAAAGTGCTTAAAATTCTGGCAATCTGAAATAAAAAGAATGATGGAAATACCTATAAAGTCAATCAGCAACTGTGAAGAAAGAAGTGTCCCGAATCGAAAAGTCACCCATCATTGTCCTCCAGGGTTGCTGCCTGTCCCGCTGAGTTTCTCCAGCATTTTGTGTCTATCTTCAACGTCAATATCAGATCTGTTTCCCTCAGGAGTGGTTTGTGGTGGTATTCTGCAGTTACACAAGAGTTGGGCGTAGCAAGACTTTTGCACCACAAACATTCGGCATCTAAACATTCCACTCGCTTCCAAAAGGAATATCCCTTTTCCAGGACATGCAACCATCCATGAAGCAAAGGCTGGCACAGGAAGGCTTTGCTTTACTGCAATACATTTTTTTTTTTGTTTGTTCAACTGATGCTTTCCATGTGTGGAAGGGAAAAGCAAAGATAATTTGAAAGATGCAGAGAGCAGGTTTTATCCAACATATTAATATTCCTTGAATGTACAGGACTTCTCATGGCACCAAGTAACAAGAGAACAAGGAATAATATTTGCGCAGTTAATATGTGTATATTTATGCATTTTCCGAGATGCTATTTTGCACTGAGCGATTCTGCCAAGTCAGTCGAGTTCAGTTCCCCTGAGGTTGAGCTGATGCTGGTCAGACTGCACCTGGAGTACTTAGTTCTAGTCGACCTGACATGAGGCATCCATCCACGCCCCTTGAGACGTTGCAATGGAGAGCAAAGAGGCTGATCCCAGGTGTTAGAGAGGGAGATAGGAAGAGCTAGTAATAAAAGTAGGGATCAAGAGCCTGGAAACATAATGTCTCCAAAGGGGATTCCCTTTCAGGATGCACGGAGCGCTTGATGTGATGGAGCCATTGAACCTTAGGCAATACTACTGATTGTCAAGGTTTAGTTTAGTTTAGATTAGAGATACAGCACAGGAAACAGGGCCCTCCCCCCCCCCCCCCCCCATCCCCCCCCCCCCCCCTCCCTCTCCCCCCCTCCCTCCCACCCTGACACATGCTGGAGTAACTCAGTGGGACAGGCAGCATCTCTGGTGAGAAGGAATGTGTGAGCTTTCAAGTCGAGACCCTTCCTCAGACAGAGGAGTCTGAAGAAGGGTCTCGACCCAAAACGTCACCCATTCCATCTCTCCAGAGATGTTGCCTGTCCCGCTGAGTTACTCCAGCATTTTGTGCCTATCTGTGGTTTAAACCAGCATCTGCAGTTCCTTCCGAACCATTGTGCTCCCATTGTTGGCCCTGCACATTCTTAATGACATCCATGGGCACATCATACAGAGAGGATCAAGGGCAAAAATCCTCAAGCCTACTCATGAGCATGACTCACAACAAACCTCCATGTGTTTAATCACTGCCTGGGTTTTTGATAAATTTCTTCCACCGGCATATAAAGATGCACCACATGTTATTAATTCCAGTTCATGTATTGAATGTGTGTGAACTGCTAAATATTCATGATACACGACAGCTTACTATTAGACGAAGAAAGATGCTAAATGCTGGAGTAACTCAACAGGTCAGGCAGCATCTGTAGAGAACATGGCTAGGTGACGTTTCGGGTTGGAACCCTTCTTCAGGCTGATTAATCCGATGAAGAGTCCCAACCCGACACGTCACCTATCCATGTTCACCACAGATGCTGCCTGACCTGCTGAGTTACTCCAGCCGTATGTAACTTTTTATCAACAAAAAAAGACTTCTTCATTGCCTTACTGTAACCGCCCAGCTCTAATGTTGTTCTGGTGACTGTTCTTCCCATGTATATTTTGTTTATTTCATTGAACCATTTTTCGACTTTTCCAAAAAAATCAGTTTAATCTGTCCTCTTCTGAACTCGAGCTTGTATATTATGGCCTCAAAGCTTAATCCCTTAAAGCCCTGGATAATTCATGTGATTCAGCACTTAGACACCAAAACCTTTCCCCCTAATGTGGTTATTCATCAGAATTTGCCATGTATGTTTACAATTCTTTAAGGGGACAGGAAAAGAACTAGGTTATGAAAGCCAAACATTGCTGTTAATAGTAATATTTCCGCCATAACTCATTCGACAGTACTAACGGTCATGGCAGCTCATAACATGCGAGAAAATGCATAAATATGCAAATATAAATTGGACATGTATCTCTTTCTGAATCTTTTGCCCACTGACAAACATTTGGAACTGATTATCACAATATTACTCTGTGTCAGGTTACAGTGCATAAGCGTTAGACAGTCTGTGTCTCTCCACTTTATTCAAACATTGTATTTGCCTTGCCGATGGAACTAGACAAAAAAAGATTCTCTCTCATGAAACCTATTGAAACCTTCAGACGGCATAGATTGTAAGATAATTTGACCCAAAGCAATGTCCTTCAGAAAGAATGAAAGCAAATTCAGATCTTTCATCCGTTGCGAATCTGGTTCTTGAATTAAATAATGAGCGCAGTGAATAACTCAATATTGGCACCAACTTGCACTTCACAATAGTAGGGCACGGTGGCGCAGAGTTGCTGCCTTACAGCACCAGAGACCCAGGTTCGATCCTGACTATGGGTGCTGTCTGTACAGAGTCTATACGTTCTTCCGTTGGGGGAGTCTAGAACCAGGGGCACAGTTCAAGAATAAAGAGCAAGCCATTTAGAACGGAAACGAGGAAACACTTTTTCTTACAGAGAGTGGCGAACTGTGGAATTCTCTGCCTCAGAGGGCGGTGGAGGCAGGTTCTCTGGATGCTTTCAGAGAGAGCTAGATAGGGGTCTTAAAGATAGTGGAGTCAGGGGATATGGGGAGAAGGCAGGAACGGGGTACTGATTGGGGATGAGCAGCTATGATCACATTGAATGGTGGTGCTCGCTCGAAGGGCCGAATAGCCTACTCCTGCACCTACTGTCTATTGTCTATTGACCGCGGGTGCTCCGGTTTCCTCCCACACTCCAAAGATGTGCAGATTTGTTTTGGTTAATTTGATTCAGTAATATTGTAAATTGTCCATAGTGTGTGTAAGGTAGCGTTAGTGTACGGGGCGATCGCTGGTCGGCGCTGAAAGGTCTAAAGTCTAAATTATAACAGATCAAAATTTGACAATACGCATACCTACAGAGTCAAGGACAGGACAAATTGTGTCAGGTAGACAAAAGTGCTGGAGAAACTCAGCGGGTGCAGCAGCATCTATGGAGCGAAGGAAATAGGCAACGTTTCGGGACGAAACGTTGCCTATTTCCTTCGTTCCATAGATGCTGCTGCACCCGCTGAGTTTCTCCAGCACTTTTGTCTACCTTCGATTTTCCAGCATCTGCAGTTCCTTCTTAAACAAAGTGTGTCAGGTAATGCTTGAATGCTGCACTGACTGGCTGACATTTTTAAATTTTGTTGTACATGGTTCATGTTACAATGACAATAAATAAACTATTCTATTCTAATGGGTGAACATTGATGAGGTGGGGGGGGGGGGAGTGGTTGTTAGGCAGGAGAGGTTGAAACAAAGGTTGAGATCATGAAGGTGAAACAGGAATGAAGAGTGGCGATCATGGTGGGTAGGGAATGGGGTGGCGGGGGGGGGTGGGGGGGACAAATAGATGGGAGACCAGGTGGGGCATGGGGAAGGGAGGGGGGGACTGGAAGAAAGGTGGGGTGGGAGAGTAATGGGGGGGGGGGGGTGTTTGTGGTGCTTATTATACAGTTAACTAAAATTGGTGAATTCATTGGTTGTAAGCTGCCCAAGCAGAATACGAGGTGGTTTTCCTCCTGTTTGTATGTAGCACAGTGACACAGTGGTAGAGCTACTGCCTTATAGTGGCAGAGACCGGGGTTTAATCCCGACTACGGGCGCTGTCTGTACGGAGTTTGTACGTTCTCGCCATGACCTGCGTGGGTTTTCTCTGGGTGCTCTGGCTTTCTCCCACACTCCAAGACCTAAGGTTTTGTAGGTTAATTGACTTTGGTAATATTGTAAATGATCCCTAGGGTGTGATAGTGTTAGTGTGCGGGGATCGCTGGTCGACGTGGACACGGTGGGCCAAAAGGCCAGTTTCCACGCTGTATCTCTAAACTAAACCAAACTGAACACGGGTTCTGGCAGAGTCCTCTCACTCTTTCTACAGAGAGAAGTAGCGAACTGGTGGAGAACAGTTATTATGCCCCTGTCCCACTTGGGAAACCTGAACAGAAACCTCTGGAGACTTTGTGCCCCAGCCAAGGTTTCCGTGCGGTTCCTGGAGGTTGCAGGTGGTTGCCGGAGGTTGCAGGTAGTGGAAGCACGTAGGGAGACTGACGAAAACCTCCGGGAACCGCATGGAAACCTTGGGTGGGGCGCAAAGTCTCCAGAGGTTTCCGTTCAGGTTTCCTAAGTGGGACAGGGGCATTACACATCCATAAGATGCTGAGGGAGGGTTATGCACCAAATACCACAGATACATCAAGCTGTTTATTTATCTTTTATGTTTGTATACCTGATGTCAAATTCCTCATTCATTAACAAATAATAATCAATATGCCGCACAAATTGTCTTTTGAACTCTAACTGACAAAGATTAATTACAAATTCTAAACAGGATACTATGCTACTTGTATTTAAAAAGGTTTTCCGATATCATTTTTTTTCCGGATATGTTGTATTTATAATTAGGTTTAAGGTTACAAATGAATGGGAGATGCTGAATAAAGTCATTAATTAATTTGCTGTTAAATGTTTGGGATTCATTCAACAAGACAAGATGTTTAGGAGAGATACAGTATATATTATTATTTCCAGCAAATTACCTGTATGTATTTCCAACCTTGTAAAATATCATCATATACCTGCTTTCCTGTTTTACAAGCTCATCAATTAAAAATAATTGCTTTGCTGTTATACCTCATAGATATTTACTTTAAAAAATGCAAAACACGTGCCTGTGGCTTGATACCACCAAATAAGGGTTTTATTAAAACAAGACATGCCAGATTACTTTGCCAACTGCTTTCAACAACAAACTAAGCCTGGAGTGAAATGAGCTGGCACCAAATATCGAAAAGACAAACTATGCCTCTTCTATCCAAGGAATGTTCAAGCTCTAACACTTCAGCAAAAGTGAGGTTTAGTTTAGTTTAGTTCAGAGATACCGTGTGGAAACAGGCCCTTCGGCCCATCGAGTCCGTACCGACCAGCGATCCCCGCACACTAACACCACCCTACACACACTAGGAACAATTTACATACAATACAATACAATGTATTTGTCATTTGAACCCATTGTGGTTCAAACGAAATGTTGTTTCTGCAGTCATACACACAAGAAAGAACCAAGAAACAACACAATTTACACAAACATCCATCACAGCGCATCTCCTCCTCGCTGTGATGGAAGGCAAAGACTTATCTCTCCCCTGCACTCCCCATTCCCCTCCCGATGTCAGAGTCAAAGCCCCCGGCGGACGATGGTAATTGTCCCGCGGCCATTTGCGCCGGGTGATGCAAGGCCGCGCTCCGGGTCTTGGTGTTGGAGCCCCCGGCGTGCGCTAGCAAAGTCCCACAGCCATTCAAAGCCGCGCCGGATGATGATGTAAGGCCCCGCTCCAGGTACTCTTCAACCCCGCAACTCAGTCTCCCTACCTGCTTCCACTACCTGCAACCTCCTGCAACCTCCAGGAACCGCACGGAAACCTTGGGTGGAGCGCAAAGTCTCCAGAGGTTTCCGTTCAGGTTTCCTCAGTAGGACAGAGGCATCAGTGTGCAGGGATCGCTGGTCAGCACGGACTTGTTGGGCCAAAGGGCCTGTTTCCACGCTCTATCTCCTAGCTAAACTAAACGAAAAAAAATTTAAATACTCTTTACTCTTATACTCTGTACCTGAAGAGGTCATAAAGTCATTTCTTACTCCAAAGTATGTATTTTGTCAATACACAGAGTGCTAACAAAATAACTCGATGTGCAGAATTCTCTAAATATTGACAGCATCAATTCATTCTGCTTTCTCAAGTATTTAATCAGGTCAAATAAATGACTGTCACACCCAACAATCGATGTGAAATGTCCATGTTCTCCAGAGGGGCCTCTTGACCCACTGGGTTACTCCAGCACTTTGTGTCCTCTTGTGTATTAAACCAGCATCTGCACTTCTTTGTTTCAACATTCAACACAGTCATCAAAGTTATTGAATTTTCTCACATCTTTCCGGATTTTTGTGGTTGAAATCTTACTCTTTGGAAGCGATTTTCCAAATTTAGCTAAGCAAATGCAAAGATGAGTCCCACAACAAAATACTGCCGTTATAGGGCAAATCATTTGGCCAACGAGCAAAGGAAGATCAGTTTTTGTTTTGTAAAGATGGAAATTGATGAGCAGCAGAATAATACAAGTCAGTGTGTATTATCTCATACTCCTATCTGACACTTTGATTTGTGATTTTCTAAAACTTTGTCACTTAACATCATCAAGTGTCAAGATGTTTATAGCTTGTGAAGATTATGGGAGACCTGCTTGTTAAACAACTGAGGATAATCTTACCAAGATTAGATCATTGTCCACATCAATGAAAGTCTCTCAAACCCCCCCCTTTACAAAATAATGCTAAGGTTGAAAAATTAACAGTGTCAGTATTGACAAGGAATTCTAAATGACTGTCAATGTGAAATCATGTGGAGAAAGGTATGGAAACAACAAATGGAGGGTGATAGGAGACAGAATGATTTTCTTAATTTAATTTCAATTCGACATTGTGATCTCTACCATTAAAGCCTGAACAAATGAGACCATGAGGCATTAGAACAGAATTAGGCCATTTGGCCCATCAAGTCATAAGGTCATAAGGTCATAGGAAATAGTTGAAATAAAGACCATTTGGCCCATCAGGTCTATTCTGCCATTCAATCATGGCTAATCTATCTCTCCCTCCTGACCCCATTCTCCTGTCTTCTCCCCATAACCCCTGACACCCGTCCTAATCAAGAATCTATCTCTCCCCTTAAAAATATCCAATGACTTGGCCTCTACAGTCTTCTGTGGCAAATAATTCTACAGATTCACCACTCTCGGACTAAAGAAATTCCTTCTCATCCATTTCCTAAAGGAACATCCTGTAATTCGGAGGCTGTGACCTCTAGTCCCAGACTCTCTTACTAGTGGAAACATCCACTCTATCTCCACCATTCGGTCATGGCTGATATGTTTTTCCCTCTCAGCCCCATTCTCCTGTCCTCTCTTCGTAACCTTTGACACCCGTACTAATCAAGAACCTATCAATCTCCACTTTAAATATCCTTGCCTCTGTGGCAATGAATTCCACAGGTTCACCACCCTCTGGCTAAATAAATTCCTCCCCTTCTCCATTCTATAGGGATGTCCTTTAATTTGAAGGCCGTGCCCTCTGGTCCTGGACTCTCCCACTAGTGAAAACATCTTCTCTGCATCCACTCTATCTTGGCCTGGTCATGGTAATTAATGGTAGGAGCAGTAATTAATATCGGGCAGCAATAAAAAAAAGATTTTCATTGTACCTGGGGACTGACCATAAGCTAAACTAAAAGACTGGAAGGGAACGGAGAGATGGGGTGAAAGGAAGAAATGGGTGCGCTTCAAGGTGGGGCACAGGGAAGAGAGGTCAAAATCATTCGACCTCTACCATTAAAGCCTGAACAAATGAGACCATGAGGCATTAGAACAGAATTAGGCCATTTGGCCCATCAAGTCATAAGGTCATAAGGTCATAGGAAATAGTTGAAATAAAGACCATTTGGCCCATCAGGTCTATTCTGCCATTCAATCATGGCTAATCTATCTCTCCCTCCTGACCCCATTCTCCTGTCTTCTCCCCATAACCCCTGACACCCGTCCTAATCAAGAATCTATCTCTCCCCTTAAAAATATCCAATGACTTGGCCTCTACAGTCTTCTGTGGCAAATAATTCTACAGATTCACCACTCTCGGACTAAAGAAATTCCTTCTCATCCCTCTCCTAAAGGAACATCCTGTAATTCGGAGGCTGTGACCTCTAGTCCCAGACTCTCTTACTAGTGGAAACATCCACTCTATCTCCACCATTCGGTCATGGCTGATATGTTTTTCCCTCTCAGCCCCATTCTCCTGTCCTCTCTTCGTAACCTTTGACACCCGTACTAATCAAGAACCTATCAATCTCCACTTTAAATATCCTCGCCTCTGTGGCAATGAATTCCACAGCTTCACCACCCTCTGGCTAAATAAATTCCTCCCCTTCTCCATTCTATAGGGATGTCCTTTAATTTGAAGGCCGTGCCCTCTGGTCCTGGACTCTCCCACTAGTGAAAACATCTTCTCTATCCACTCTATCTTGGCCTGGTCATGGTAATTAATGGTAGGAGCAGTAATTAATATCGGGCAGCAATAAAAAAAAGATTTTCATTGTACCTTGGGGACATGTGACCATAAGCTAAACTAAATTAAAAGACTGGAAGGGAACGGAGAGATGGGGAAAGGAAGAAATGGGTGCGCTTCAAGGTGGGGCACAGGGAAGAGAGGTGAGAAGAGAACAAAAATCAGGGGGAAAGGGGCCTGGAATTGTTTGCAGGAGAATTCTGGAGGAATTGGAGAATTCCACATTCATACCATTGAGGCCTGACATCTAGGACAGGAGTCGGCAACCTACGGCCCATGGGCCGGATCCGGCCCTTAACCCAAAATCATCCGGCCCGCAGGTGCATTGTTTTCAATTAGTTTTTCCGACCTGTGAACTGCAGCCAGACCTGGGGCAAGCGAGCTGACCTGGGCACTACAGCCAGTCCCGGGCGGTCTTCCTACAACATTTCACAAAACATGGGGGGACACGTCTGTCCCCCCCAGAATACCGTATAGTACTAAATATGTACTGGTACATATATAGTACATATATAGATATACTAGACCAAGTGCAGACCCGTTGGGTCTGCTCCCCCAATGGTGTGATCCCCCAACCCAATATTCCACCATGCACCTGTCTCCTCCATTGGAACTGAGCCCGTTCCCAAATGTAAGATTGCAGCCCTCCCCTGCCTGCTGCAGCAGTGAAAAGTTCAGTGTTCCTCTCTTGCAACTTTGTTTCGAAGTGTGTTGGAAGCTGACATGTAAATGGAGAAGCCTGTTTATTTTTGAAATACTTGGGGGTGGGTGGGGGGGAGAAAGGATTTGATTAAAAACATGTACTTGAACACGACGAAATGAAATGAGGAGCGGATACTTAGAAAGAAAAGCGAAATCTCTACCGAAATGGAAAATATCTCGGAGATTGAGCGTCTGGATTGGGCGTGGCAATGAATCAAAGGAAGAAATGCAGCCGGCAGCCGTACATGCAAATGAATCCATTCCGATTGGACATCTGCGAGCATCGGCCATTCCGATTGGACATCTGCGAGTATCGGGCACGAATCGAAAGGCAGGAAGGGATCCGTACTGCAGGCGGACGGACGGATTTGAGTTTTATATATATATAGATAGATAGATAGTACATATGGTATATGGTAGTTTATTTGGCGCGTGTACCGAGGTTAGTGAAATTTATTTTTAGATATTTATATTTATTGATTTCCATTAGATAAGTATCTCAGTTACAGTATCTGTACACTATCGTGTATAGCAGTAGTACACTGAGATAGTATCCAGCAGCGACCAGAAAAAGGTACAACTCTTTGGGCGGCTACTCACGACCGTACAGGCTTCACCCCGCGGCATGTCGACATGTGACGCCTGTGTGGTCCTGGGCGCTCCTCCCTTTAATGGTGCAACTGAGGTGAGGAGATGAATCTCTCAGGAAAAAGCTGCAGTTCTGAAGAAAAGTCCAGTCAGTCACCGTAAGGCACAGACTGAAAAACACCAATGGACTTCACATACGTAACGCATTATTATCACTGCCTAAATACAACAACCCGACCTCTCACTCCAAACGCAAAAGACAACATTTTTGAGCACTTCAACTTTACATGACCTTTCCAGCAAATTGGTTTAATACTGGAAGCCCACACATTTAAAGTGATAAATGACTATTTATTAATCAATTAGTCAAATATTTGACAAATGTTGCAATTTCAAGAGAAGAAGCTTTGAACTATTTTAATAGTTCTAAAATATAGTTCAAGTGTTTCACTCACAAGGGATATATGTAGTTAAACATTGCTTTCTTATTTGATTTAAGTCTGTATGTGAACACAAAGAACTCCACATATGGGACTAATTAGGGGGTCTCAATCTGGAATGTCTGAATAGTGGTAAAAGGTGATTGTTCTTTTGGTACCTAGTTTATTGTGCTTCCTAGTTACGCTTAACTGGGTATGTACATGGGGCATTTAGAGTCAAACAGCATGGAAACAGGCCTTTCAGCCCAGCTTGTCCATGCTGACCAAGATACGCCATCCAAGCTGGTCCATTTGGCCAATGTCCTTCCCTCGATAACTTCCATAACTCCCTTGTCAATTCTTCCCTTCCCTCTCGTACCACCCCCTCCCCGGGCACTTTCCCTTGCAACCGCAAGAGATGCAACACTTGTCCCTTTACCTCCCCCCTCGACTCCGTTCAAGGACCCAAGCAATCGTTCCAGGTGCGACAGAGGTTTACCTGCATCTCTTCCAACCTCATCTATTGCGTCCGCTGCTCTAGATGTCAGCAGATCTATATCGGTGAGACCAAGCGGAGGTTGGGCGATCGTTTCGCCGAACACCTCCGCTCGGTCCGCAATAACCAAGCTGACCTCCCGGTGGCTCAGCACTTCAACTCCCCCTCCCACTCCGTCTCCGACCTCTCTGTCCTGGGTCTCCTCCATGGCCACAGCGAGCAGCACCGGAAATTGGAGGAACAGCACCTCATATTCCGTTTGGGGAGTCTGCATCCCGGGGGCATGAACATCGAATTCTCCCAATTTTGTTAGTCCTTGCTGTTTCCTCCCCTTCCTCAACCCCCCTGCTGTCTCCTCCCATCCCCCAGCCTTCGGGCTCCTCCTCCTTTTCCCTTTCTTGTCCCCGCCCACCCCCGCCCCCGATCAGTCTGAAGAAGGGTTTCAGCCCGAAACGTTGCCTATTTCCTTCGCTCCATAGATGCTGCTGCACCCGCAGAGTTTCTCCAGCTTTTTTGTGTAACCTCCTTCCCTCGAATCCTTTCCTTCCCTGCGCTTGTCCAAGTGTCTTTTAGCTGTTGTTATTGTACCTGCTTCAACTACCTCCTCTGGCAGCCCCTTCCATACATCCACCCGCCCTTTGTATGACAAAGTTGGCCATAAGGTTCCTATTAAAACTTTTTCCCTCCCAACATAACCTTATGTCCTTTGTTGCATGATACCTCCACCCTGGGTAAAAGACTGTGGCTTGACCCTATCAATCCCACTCATTATTTTATACACCTCTATACGGCCCAGTGGCGCAGTGGTAGAGTTGCTGCCTTACAGCGCCAGAGACCTATGTCCAATTCTGACTTGGAGTGCTGTCTGTACATAGTTTGTACATTTCTCTTGCCCAGAGTCGGGGAATCGAGGACCAGAGGACATATGTTCAAGGTGAAGGGGAAAAGGTTTAATAGGAATCTGAGGGGTAACTTTTTCACACAAGGGGTGGTGGGTGAATGGAACAAGCTGCCAGAGGAGGTAGTTGAGACTGGGACTATGTCAGCATTTAAGAAACAGTTAGACAGGTACATGGATAGGACAGATTTGGAGGGAAATGGACCAAGCGCAGGCAAGTGGGACTAGTGTAGCTGGGACATGTTGGCCAGTGTGGGCAAGTAGGGCCGAAGGGCCTGTTTCCACACTGCATCACTCTATGACTCTATTTACCCTGTGACCATGTGGGTTTTCTACAGGTGCTCTGGTTTCCTCCCACACTCGAAAGTCGCAAATGCTTGCAGATTAATTGGTATATTGTCCCTAGTGTGTGGGATAGAACGAGTGTGAATGGGTGATGGGTAGTTGACGCGGACAGTGGGCCAAAGGGCCTGTTTCCATGTCGTGTCTCCAGAAACTAGGATCACCTTTTAGCCTCCTGCATTCCAAGGGCATAAAGTCCTCACATAGAAACATAGAAATCCAACTCAGTATCCTGTACCTGCCTTCTCTCCATACCCCCTGAGCCCTTTAGCCACTAGGGCCACATCTAACTCCCTCTTAAATATAGCACCTGGCAGCCTCTCCCTGTATCTCAGTCAAATTCAGCCTCGAAGGGCGAGAGGGAGGGAGTGTTGCTCACTTGGGATAACGAGACGGTAAAAAGTTTGCCTCCCGCCTCTGCAGGTTCCCTGAAGCACTTTTTGTGTTTGCCTAAAGATATTGTGCCGGGTGTGTGGAAGGAGGGGTTACAAAACTTGAGTTGAATGCACCATTAGCAGCAATTTGAAACCTGCCCTTTAGAGTGCTTCATTCGTAATGGAATGAATCTCGGCTTTCACCGAACAGCTGCGTTTCAATGGGGCAGGGCTGATTCTTGAAAAGAACCAGGGACGCCAAGAGTGCATTCTTCCAGTGACAAAGAGAAGGCTTCTAAAGAGCACCGATATGCTAACACACCACGTTATTGGATTGAGTCACTCTGGTAGATCTGTGTGAAACTCGCTCTCAACGTGTCGCTGAGAAGCTTGTAAAATACTTTATAGTTCGCAGTCTCCTATTTTGGTCGGATTCCAGGTAGGGGAGGGAAAGGTCGTCCGCTCTGTAGATATTCCTCCCTCGCCAATTATAGTGCGATGGTGGTCAAATTATAGCAATACAACCTTCGAGCGAGTGGATGGAAGGACCTCACATGCAGCACACTGAAGGAATGACAGAGATTATTATTAAACATTTATCTGGAGTACAAAGCAAGGATTATCAAATATTAACCCGCTTACAAATTAAGAATCAGGCCAGTTTTGTTTTTTCTTGGCTTGTCTAATCCTGTACACCCAACAGGTGTTTCAATAATGTCTTCTTTATAAACAAGGTGGCTTAGAGTCATGGAGTCATACAAAAGAGAACCAGGCCCTTCGGCCCAACTTGCCCATGCCGACCAACATGCCCAATTGAAAATAGTCCCATTTGGTCAGTTTTAGCCTGTGGCCTGATAATTATCAGTTTATATAGTTAGATGTGGCCCTTGTGGCTAAGGGGATCAGAGGGTATGGAGAGAAGGTAGGTACGGGATACTGAGTTGGATGATCAGCCATGATCATATTGAATGGCGGTGCAGGCTCGAAGGGCCGATTGGCCTACTCCTGCACCTATGTTTCTATGTTTATGCAATGGTATGGAATGAGCTTCCAGTGGAAGTGGTGGAGGCAGGTTTGATTTTATCATTTAAAAATAAATTGGATAGGTATATGGATGGGAAAGGAATAGAGGGTTATGGTCTGAGTGCAGGTAGATGGGACTTGGGGAAAATAAGTGTTCGGCATGGACTTGTAGGGCCGAGATGGCCTGTTTCCGTGCTGTAATTGTTATATGGTTACATGGTGTATATGGTATATGGACACACTGATCTGTTCTGTATTCATGCCTACTATGTTCTGGTGTGCTAAAGCAAAGCAAGAATTTCATTGTCCTATCAGGGACACATGACAATAAAACTCTCTCTTGAACTCTTGAACTCTCTCCCTGTAAAAATGTCCTATGCATGTACCTTTCAAAGTGAGTTCATACGAGCAGAATTAGCCCATTCTGCCCATCGAGACTACTCTGCCGTTCAATCATGGCTGATCTACTTTTCCCAGTCAACCCTATTCTCTTGCCTACTCCCTAAATCCGTTGACACCCATACTAATCACGAACCTCTGCTCGCTGCCACGGTAACCTAATCTCATCTGCGTTCACATGATCCATATCGCTCCATTCCATGCAAATTCATCTGCGCAACTAAAAACTCTCTTGAAAGCCTCCACCACCACCCCTGGCAGTACGTTCTAGACACCCACCGCCCACCTGTGTAAAAAAAAGCATGCCCAGCACACGTCCTTTTAACTATGTCCATTTTCAAAACTAACACCATCACAAACTGTGCAAAATGTTAAACATTTCAAAAGAAGCTTAGATATGATGGCAAAAGTGATCATTTTTAAAACTAGTTTATAATCTCTAGTAGATAAAAATGCTGGAGACACTCAGCGGGTGAGGCAGCATCGATGGAGCGAAGGAAAAGGTGACGTTTCGGGTCGAGACCCTTCTTCAGACTCCAGGCTTTCGGTCTCGACCCGAAACGTCACCCATTCCTTCTCTCCAGAGATGCTGCCTGTCCCGCTGATCTACTCCAGCTTTTTGTGTCTATCTTTGGTTTAAACCAGCATCTGCAGTTTCTTCCTACACATGTACCTGTCAAAATGGTTCTTAATCATTGCGATAGTACCTGCCTCAACTACCTCAACACCCTTTATGTAAAGTTGCCTCCTATGTGCCTATTAAATGTTTCCCCCTTCACCTTAAACCAATGTCCTCTGGTTCATTCTGCTTAAAAGTGTCAAATGTCATTGCTGCTTGAGCTGTCGACTCTTGCACCAGTTGATGATGTACTTTGTACCCTGTATTTAAACAAGGTTAAACCACAATATATGCTGTGAATGTAAAGGATATTCAAGGCAAAAATGATGAGAGACTGGAATGAGATTGATCTAAATTATTGTTTAATCGACTAAGACTTTTATTTTTTAGTTTATGTTAGAGATACAACATGGAAACATATAAACATAGAAACATGGAAATTAGGTGCAGGAGTAGGCCATTCGGCCCTTCGAGCCTGCACCGCCATTCAATATGATCATGGCTGATCATCCAACTCAGTATCCCGTACCTGCCTTGTCTCCATACCCTCTGATCCCTTTAGCCACAAGGGCCACATCTAACTCCCTATTAAATATAGCCAATGAACTGGCCTCAACTACCCTCTGTGGCAGAGAGTTCCAGAGATTCACCACTCTCTGTGTGAAAAAAGTTCTCATCTCGGTTTTAAAGGATTTCCCCCTTATCCTTAAACTGTGACCCCTTGTCCTGGACTTCCCCAACATCGGGAGCAATCTTCCTGCATCTAGCCTGTCCAACCCCTTAAGAATTTTGTAAGTTTCTATAAGATCCCCTCTCAATCTCCTAAATTCTAGAGAGTATAAACCAAGTCTATCCAGTCTTTCTTCATAAGACAGTCCTGACATCCCAGGAATCAGTCTGGTGAACCTTCTCTGCACTCCCTCTATGGCAATAATGTCCTTCCTCAGATTTGGAGACCAAAACTGTACGCAATACTCCAGGTGTGGTCTCACCAAGACCCTGTACAACTGCAGTAGAACCTCCCTGCTCCTATACTCAAATCCTTTTGCTATGAAACAGGCCCTTCGGTTCACCAAGTCTGTGCCGACCAGTGATCCCCACATACACTAACGCTATCTTACACACTCGAGGGACAACTTACATTTTACAATTATACCAATGCCTATCTGTACATCTCTGGAGTGTGGGAGGAAACTGGAGATCTCGGAGAAACATGCAGGTCACGGGGAGAACGTACAAACTCCGTGCAGTCAATACTCATAGTCAGGATCAAACCAAGTTTCACCTCTACTAAATTGGGAATGCTCAATAGCAACATTATCCAACATTATCCAACATTATCCAACATTATCCAACATCATCCAATAGTCATAGTCATGGAGCGATACAGCATGGAAACAGGCCCTTCGGCCCAACTTGCCCGCGACCGGCCTACACTTGTCCCACCTGCCCACTTTTGGCCCATATCCCTCCAAACCTGTCCTATCCATGTACCTGTCTAACTGTTTCTTAAATATTGGGATAGTCCCTGCCTCATCTACCTGTTCCCGCAGCTTGTTCCATACCCCCACCTCCCTTTGCGAAATTCCTAACGTTTCATGAGAACTGGAAGGAAAAAAGATTTATGCTTCAATCGACTACAATCTGAGCATTGTTGGGTGGGTGGTGAAGGGAGAGGTGCTGTGAGAGAGGAGGGCTTGCTGGAAATAGTAGTAAATCAAATTCACCTTAAAACATTAAACCCAGTAATTCAAAGCAGTTAAAATAACACAAAATCCACAGAGACCTTTCTTTTTAATCTGTGCATATTTTCAAAATCCCACAGCTGATGGATGCAGTTTCAAGAAGAGATTAGGGACTTCAAACAACAGTGTCACTTGTGTGAGAATGGTTTCATTCAAGGATGCATGCTGATTAATGAGTTGACATTGACAGTCGGGAACTTTGTAATCTGCGAACAGTTAGTTCTAAATAGACTTTTAGATCAAGAATTTGCCTTTTGCCATAAGGTAACCCCATGCATGTTTTTGTCCACAAAATATATAACTCCTAGCATTTCACACAAATTGACATTAGCAAGGTAAAGACAAATAGGATACAGCAGTTATGACCTTACATGTGCTTTGGTGTAGACTATAAAATATTTAACGTTTGGTATATTGCAACAGAAATTGTGGTGCAGCTAAATAGTATCTATTGAGGTCACTGCTCTAGGGTTTATAACATAATTTTTCATATGGACTGCCAGTGCCATTGACATGGGAAGCAAGATCAATGACCTGAGAGATAAACATCAACCCTGAGAACATGAGCCGTTTGGTTTTGTGAGCCTCATTGGCAATATGTTGCTGATGAACACAGACCAGCTCAGGAATAAATCAATCACTAATCAGCAGGCATCAAACACAAACCAGATTTAACTGAGCTCAGGCTATCATTGTGCTATCATTTCCACCTTGAGGCACTGCAGTTCTTTGTTATTAGTGGCAACAATACGCCAGGGTCAGATCAGCCCTCTGAGAACAACTAACGTCACAATGCAGGACAGCTCCACCATTAAATGGTCGATGGTCCACGATTCACACGGGTGATACTACAAGTTTAGTTTTAGTTCAGAGATACAGCAGGGAAACAGCCCGCACCGACCAGTGATCCCAGCGCAGACACACACTTGGGACAATTTACACTTACATCAGTCCAATTAACCTACATACCTGTACGTCTTTGGAGTGTGGGAGGAAACCGAAGATCTCGGAGAAAACCCACGCAGGTCACGGGGAGAACGTACAAACTCCGTACCGACAGCAAGGCAGCAACTCTACCGCTGCGCCACCGTGCCGCACTGCTGCTCAGCTTTTCATCGATTGATTGAATGAAAGATACAGCATGGCAACAGGCCGTTCAGACAACAGAGTCCGTGCTGATCATCGATTACCTGTTCGCACGAGTTCTATGCTATCCCACTTTCTCCACACTAGGGGGGCAATTTTCGGGGGACAACTAACCTACAGACTCACCCGTTTTTGTGATGGGGGGGGGAGGAGACTGGAGGCACGGTGGCACGGTGGCACAGCAGATGAGTTTCTGCCTCACAGCGCCAAAGAACCGGGTTCGATCCTGACTACGGGTGCTGTCTGTACAGAGTTTGTACCTTCTACCCGTGACCATGTAGGTTTTCTCCAAGTGCTCCAGTTTCCTCCCACGTCCCAAAGACATACAGGTTTGTAAGTTAACTTGTTGTAATTAGGAGTTAATTACGTCAATTGGCACGCAACAAAAAAGCTTTTCAAATGCAACAATAAACAATAAAATGATATAAAAACGAACTAAATAATTGGCTTCTGGAAATTGCAGCTAGGACTAGTGTATGGGTGATCAATGGTCATCATAGACTCGTATAGGAAGGAACTGCAGATGTGGCTTTACACCAAAGATAGACACAAAATGCTGGAGTAACTCAGCAGGACAGGCTGCATCTCTGGGGAGAAGGAATGGGTGACGTTTCAGGTCGAGACCCTTCCTCAGACTCAATCCTTCAGAATGAGCCCTTCTTGGCCCTTTGGCCTATTGAGTCTGCACTGACCAGCGATCCCTGAAACATCACCCATTCCTTCTCTCCAGAGTTGCTGCTGCCTGTCCCGCTGAGTTACTCCAGCATTTAGTGCCTATCTTCGGTATAAACCAGCATCTGCAGTTTCCTTCCTACATATTGTGTTCCCTCCACAGATGCTGCCCGACCCGCTGAGTTACTCCAGCACTTTGTGTATTACCCTTCTGAGTTAGTTGTAATCATTTTATTTCCAGCTGACCCCCCATGTTCTATGGTGAAAGCATGGGGCTAAATGAGGCCAAAAAATATATTTTCACCAGCAAAGTGATCAAGATAATAAAGATTGGATGGTAAAATAAGCTATCGTCGAACATGACTCGATGGGCCGAAGGGCCAGTTTCCATGCTGTATCTCTAAACCAAACCAATCTGCAGATTAACGGGAACTCTTGGCAAGCTTTCCAGCAGGGCAGGTCCTGCAGATTGTGTGTTGCTAAAGACATATTTGCTATTCCAATACTGAGAGACATGAAAGATGTATTTGCTCTAGCAAGGCAGGTGAAGGGAGCAGCCAAGGTCACTGCCTGTCACCAGGTGCTGTATTTGAGTAGCATTGCCCTTGTTTCCACAACACCACCCATAAGCAACAGCGCAGTAAATCTACTGTCATTAAACAGCGAGAAGCTCGTTTCTATTGGCAGAGTGCCCACGTCATGGACTCTGTTGGCATTCCAAGGAGCACACAAGGCTGACCAGTGCTTGTGCTGGGGCTCCTGCATAAAGAATTGTCGTTTTCTTTCACCCTTATTAATTCTGCTTCTTTCAACATATTAATTCAAAACCGTATGCGAGGCTGTGACCCGGCTGTGTTCCAAGCTATCTGATTATTAATTGTATTTTTAACTAATTGTTGCTCTCTGGGGCTTTGTTCCCTCAATGGCATTTTTATACAAGGACCAGGAGAGCAGATTGACACCATCTACACAATTATTATGACAGCAGAAATCATTGCTGTACTCTTTGGCTGTTGCCGTTCAAGAAACCTAAGTTGCTTAAGAAAGAACCGCAGATGCTGGAGAAATCGAAGGTAGACAGAAAATGCTGGAGAAACTCAGCGGGTGAGGCAGCATCTATGGAGCGAAGGAATAGGTGGCGTTTTGGGTCGAGAGTTTCTCCAGCATTTTTTGTCTACTCAAGAAAACTAAGTTGTTCTTTTCACTGTGTTTTTCGGTATTTTGTAAATGTATCTTTTAGTTTAGTTTACAGATGCAGTGCGGAAACAGGCCCTTCGGCCCAGCGAGTCCGCACTGTCCAACGATCCCCGCACGTTAACGCTGTCCCACATGACCTCCAGATCTGTAAGTCTTTTGAGCGTGGGAGGAAACTGAAGATCTCAGAGAAAACCCACGCAGGTCACGGGGTGAGCGTAAAATCTCCGTACAGACAGCACCCGTAGTCAGAATCGAACCTGGGTCTCTGGTGCTGTAAGGCAGCAACTCTACCGCTGCATCATCCTGCTGCCAGTATAAATTTTTGCTTTCTTTAAATTCAGAAGTTTTTTTTTACTTAAGGTCATAAGTGATAGGAGTAGAATTAGGCCATTCGGCCCATCAAGTCTCCTCCGCTATTCAATCATGCCTGATCTAACTCTCCCTCGTAACCCCATTCTCCTGCCTTCTCCCCATAACCTCTGGCACCCGCTTCACACAGGGGGTTGGTTTGCTGGAAGCAATCCATCACGCAGAGGTGTAGATGGGAGAGGGAGATAGATGGCCTGGTCCACATGCACAAAGCTCAGGTGCCTGCCTTGTAGCGATTTTTATGAGGGTGTAGCCAGAACTCGAGGGTCTGAGCTATTGGAAGATGTTGAGTAGTCTGGGACTCTATTCCTTGGAGAACAGGAGACCGAGGGGTGATCTTATAGAGGTGTATTAAATCAGGAGAGGAATAGTTTGGGTTCATGCTATGGCCTCTGGTAAAGATATCACAATGATTTTTAGCCACCGCACTAACCAGGCTAAGACATTGAGTATTTTTTAAACAGAGATTGAAAGATTCTTGATTTGGAAGGACTTCATAGATTATGGGGAGAAGGCAGGAACGTGGTGTTGGCAGGGAAAACTAGCTGAATGGCCTCCATCTATGTCATAAGAAAAGACGTGCCAATATTCATCTGAGGTTGATCATCAAACAATGGGAGAAATGTAGAAGGTCACCAGAATTTCTGAATAGGTGTCAACCTGCAATCCTCAGACATCTCAGCTCTGCTTATGAAATCAAATTTCACTATCAGTCACTGGAATATCGGTCAGGTGTGATGTGGACTTCAGACTTTGGAGTTACAATTTACTACAGTCAAGTCCCTCAAGTCAAGTTTATTTGTCACCACTGAGATGTGCGCCGACCAGCTCGCGGACTCACCCCTTACACATATCTCTGTCTTACACACCACTACTCTCTGCAGAGCCTTCTTGTCCTTGGCAGAGCAATTCCCAAACCAGATGGTAATGTTCCCGACAAGATGCTTTCCCACCGCCCGCTGCAAGTTTGCGCTGCCTTGCCTTACTCACCAGTGCTGAGGCGTTGTGTGACCAGTTACTGAAGCCAATTAACCTACAAACCTGCACGTCTTTGGAGTGTGGGAGGAAACCGGAGCACCCATGTGGTCACAGGGTGAGCGTACAAACTCCGTACAGGCAGCACCCGTAGTCAGGATTGAACCCGGGTCTCTGGCGCCGTAAGGCAGCAACTCTACTGCTGAGCACAATTATTCAAGGTTTATACCTCTACGAGTGCTAGAATTATCCTACTTGCCCCGACAAAATATCTTAATTTAAAAAGGTGCACGTTTCAAACAAAATTATATCAATTTAAGATTACTAATTGATTTTAAAACCGCTAGTAACAGCGCTTGGAGATAACTTTTCTGGATATGGTTAACTTTAATGAGTTTTTGCGGATTTGGTGGAAGATAAGAACATCACGGAGAAGCAAAGGTGAAGATAATATCCCTCTACACTTGGGGAAAGTTTGGCAATTTGAAGCATTTGTTTGAAGTTAGGAAGTAGATTAACATCAACAGAATTCCTGCTGCTTTATTTTGTAAACTGATACATCACCAATAAGTGTGAGACTATGGAAATGCGGTAATATTGTGAGCTGGGTCATATATCATGGTTATTTCTTATTAAAATCAACAAAGTAACTAAAATTAGCAAAGACAAGATCCATCTGTCTTGAGAGATAAGCGTGGGCTATTTATTTTCTGGCTGAAACCAATTATTTATTTGTTTTCTGAGCCTCCTCCACTGTCAGAGTGAGGCCAAACAGAAATTGGAGGAACAGCACCTCATATTTTGCGTGGGCAGTTTACACCCCAGCGGTATGAATATTGATTTATTTTTCAAGTAACCCTTGCATCCCCTCCCTCTCTGACCCTCCCGCACCCAAGTTGTTGTACTAGTTGTACTAGTCTTGTCGAGTCTCGTTGTCTGTGACTGGTTTTCACCTCGCCCACAGCTAACAATGGCCAGGTTCCTATTTGCTCGTTACTTCTTTGCATATCTTTCATTCATTTGTGCTATATCTCTCTAAATCACCGCCCCGTTTCCCTTTCCCCTGACTCTCAGTGTGAAGAAGTTTCTCGACTCGAAACCTCACCTATTCCTTTCCCCCAGAGATGGTTCCGTTTCATTTTCAGTTCAGTTTAGTTCATTGCCACATGTGCCGAGGTACAGTGAAAAGCTTTTGTTGCGTGCTAACCAGTCAGCAGAAAGTCAATACATGATGACAATCGATCCATTTATAGTGTATAGATACATGATAAGGGAATAATGTTTAGTGCAAGGTAAAGCCAGCAAAGCCCCACCAAGGATAGTCCGAGGGTCACCAAAGAGGTAGATAGTAGTTCAGGACTGCTCTCTGGCTGTGCAAGGAACATTCAGTTGCTTAGTCACTCCAGCTTTTTGTGTCTATCTTTGGTTTAAACCAGCATCTGCAGTTCCTTCCTGCACTTACTAGTTTTCCTGAAGAAAAAATTGTGACTTGTTTATTAAAGTCTCTTGCGCAAGAAAGTGGAAAATGTTGCTCGGACATTCTTCAGGTAAAGATATCACAATGATTTTTAGTCACTGCACTAACAAGTATATCGTTGCCACCTGAGATACACAAAACCGTGCCATTAATTGATGACTTCGGTTCAACTGAAACATTTTCCGTGGTATCATTCACCATTTTTTAATATATTAAAAGCATTATGGCTACTAAACAGACTCCAGCCTCAGCAGCCGTTCCTGACAATGGTAATTCTTTTGGGGATAATGCCTCATAATAGATTTATAACATTGTCACTGCTAAATATATGA